>NW_025335268.1:72536284-72724427 GCF_004798865.1 Varanus komodoensis | reverse complement strand
CCTGCAGTATTTTATTACATACCCCATTTAGCTCATTCATCATTTTAATAGAAAAACGAGTCATTTTGTATGATTCTGAAATAATTTGAGGGAAACTACATAGCCTAAAACGGAATGTGATTAGTTATTCTAGGCCTACCCAAGCAGCAAAAAACTAAAAATGGCAAGACTAGGTAGTTCAGCAACGATTATTTGCAGTGTACTGAAAATATTTAAGAAATTAGTGTTCATACTTGAAAATGAGGGTTGGATCCAGAACAGAATTAAACCCAATTACCTTGTGTTTGCTGTCATGAAGATTTTCCTTTAATTGGATGCAATGCTTGAGACTGAAAATGTATTACAAAATTGGTTGCTGAACTCACTGTGATACAGGCAGAATATTGCCTGTAGAGTTTTGGGTGAGTGGTTTTCATTCTTGGCTAATCCCAGGAAAGTGATTGCTCTCTTTAAGGATCTTGAAATCACGAACGTCTCTAGCTGGTACATCCTGGGGGAGTTTTTTTAGGGGTCAGCTGCAGTTCTTTCTGTTTTAATCCTGTAAGTGGATGTCCAGCATGAAGCCTTGAATAGCTCTGGCTCCATGGAATTTGAACATGAGGCTAGTTCTGCACAGACCACAGATGTGAAGCGGTTCATGGACTGTAGGTGGGCTCATAGCTGACTGAACGGCTTCTCCGTACCACAGACAAACAGACCTTTCACATAGACACCTAGCATGTTCGGGAGAGCCATTCTGGCTCAGTATATCTTAATGCTCGCCCCCCCCCCCCCCCAGTCTGAATTGTCAGTCCACTCCTGGTTTTGTCAGGATCCTGTCCAGCCCAGACTTTGGCGGGACCTCTTAAGAAGAAAAGGTTTTTGACTCCACAGAAAACATTGTTCCAGACCTGCAGGGACCACAGTAATCCAAAGGCAACCTGAAGTGTCCCATATTGCAGATCCCTCCCCTGCCCAGCGATGACTGCTCCGCGCCTTGGGTGGATCCCTGATTCCTTTCCATTCAGTCCATGGCTCTGGGGCTTACAGGCAGAAGCGGTCCTGGTGGGAAGCCCGGAGCCAGTGTAGAGGAGCCATTTGGCTGTCAGAAGGATTTATCGTCTGGGGTTTAGACGGGCAGCAGGGAGAAGGACCAGCTGCAAGCATAGATCCAGTGGAGGATCAGGAAGAAGAACAGTTGGTGGTGATTACCAAGGTTTAATCTTTTCTGGACTTTGCCAGTCGCTCCTCTGGGGCTTGCCAGAGATCAGCTCTGGCATGTCCTTGACCAGCTCTTGCTCCAGCTACAGGTCTTAGGCTGGCTCCAGCACCCACTCCAGGTGCAGGTTATGGGCACAGTTTCAACAGCTCACCTGCTATCAGTATAAGGTAGGCTCCAGCTTTAGGGTGGAAGAATGCTGTCCAGAAAGGGTCTCGTGATGGCTGAAGGCCTCTTCTTTGATTTCGTGCTCCGCAGCTGCTGTGCCCCCCCCCCCCATTTCTTTGTTTGGCATGCCATTCATTTGGTCTAGTGCATTAATTTATTATTTATCAGATTCATATCCTGCCTTTTTTCTTAAAAGAACTCGGAATGACTTACTTCACTCTCCTCCTCCTGCTCTCAGTCTTATCCCCACAACAACAACAACCATGTGAGGTAGGTTGGGCTGAGGGTCTGTGATTGGCCCAAAGTCACCCAGTTGGCTCCATGGCTGAGCAGGGACTCGAACCCAGATCACCTGAGTCCCAGTCCCACGCTCTTAACCACTACACTACTCTGGTTCTCTTTATAATGCATTAAAAGGATGGCATTGTTGTGAATATTGACTAAATAAAATAGCTTGTTTGCCTACAGCAGCAAATAGTTATACACTTTACGAAATTGTATAATGTTCAAAATTGAATGTCCCTGATACTTAAGTGGCAGAATTAATTGAAATGCCTGCGATGCATTTTAGCCTGCTTGCATTCATGTCTGAATCCCAGGATGGTACTCCCAGGTCCTGAAAGCTGTGGAGATGGAATTATAGTTGAATGTTAAACACTACATCCTGAATAGTTTCCTTTTCACAGAAAATTTAATGTATTTTGCACCATCACAGGAGCTGGGAAAAGTTCAGCAGAGGGATTTCTGCATTTGGCTTCATTCCCTGTAGGATGAATCCCATGGTATGGAACAAGAGATTTCATTTCATGCTGTGAGAAATGAATGAATCTATTGGGAGTCCAAAGTACCCTCTCAGAAAGGGTGCTGTGGTTGCACTGAGGTATCTATGGGTAGCATTGCCACATCAGTCTGGTTAGGGTAATTTTGTCATTTGTGAGGTGCCGCGGCATTGCCCATCCTCAGGGGCAGCCTGTTGAGTCTCTGTGTGAGTAGCTGGTCTGGAAGGAGGCCCTTTGCTCAGGGTTCGTGCAGAAAGCGGCAGGGGATGGCCCCTCTGTTAAACTTCAGTGTTTGCAGTAGGATAATTTGTAGTCTGCATGGCTTGTTAAATTAAGAATGGTTTCCTCAAGGTGTGTGGAGTCCACCAACGCGGGATGAATTAGACAGCTTCATGGCCATAGGACTTCCAATGGCTATTCGGTACTGGGGCTTTCTGCAGTTTGCAGGATCAGAAGCGCTGCGCCTCTGTGGATCGGCGGCTGGCGAACGGCAGTGGAAGGGGGCTGCCATCCTCGTCTCCCTCGTGGACTTCCCGGAAGTGTTGAGCTTGCCGTCATGGCAGATGCGATGGTGGATCAGGCCGGTCTCTTCTTACGGGCCTGTGAGATGGGGTCTGAAGTGCCCACTTCCCACTTTGGAATTTGACCTGTGGTTTGGCTCATCGTGCAGCAACCTTGCCGAAAACCAAGCAGAATCGCTGCTTGTTTGGTGCCTGGATGGAAGACCGCAAGGGCATCCTCTGTATCCTGCCTTTAGTTCCACAATGGAGGAAAGGTGGGGAACAAATGTCATTTAACTGGAAAAAGTCAAATCACAAAGAAAAACAACTGCAGCAGCACACACTCCAAACCTTAACAAGGCAGCTGCCCAATCAGGGCAAATGCAGACTTCATCTAGTGAAATAGCGACAATTCCGAGGAGCACAGCATGCCGCCTCACACCTCGATTCGCATTAACCTTATGAATAATTATGCTTAATGCATTCAGTCAAATTTAGCGCACTTTCAGTCCTCCCGTCCCTCTGCGTCAGGCAGATTAATTCAGCAGGAAGAAGGTTTAAGAAGGTTGTTCCGTGGGCATTGGCAAGAAGTAGGATTTGCATGCAGCTCCAAAAGAAACTCAGCTATTTTAAGCTGATGGTGGTCTCCATCTGCCTCCTGCTTTTCTACCTCTTCCTTTCCCCTGTGCCTCCACTTCCTTTCCTCTGCTTTCTGTGTATCCATCTAACCTGCCAAGGGTGCCACAAGCAGCCATACTGCCTCTCTGCAAAGGCCTCCCCTGGCCTGTCCTTCCTTTGCCAAACTTTTCTGGTTCTCTTTCCGGCTTGGAAGTTGGCAGCAGCTGAGTGGGCATTGCTTGCCACCTGTGTGGCAGAGGTGATCAGCTTTACATAAGCCTTCTTGGCTTGGGCAGGCATTACCTCTGCTTCCATTCCCTGTTGAGAACAGATGAGGAGCTAAATTGGGCTGAGGTTAATTAATCTTTCTCTCTCTTTTTCTTTCTCTGCAGGATTTAGGGGGAAATAAGAGATTTAATAATAGTATTTTTTTAAAGAATTTTTTTAAAGAATAGTATTTTTTTAGAGAATCTGCTATTCAGATCAGGATTAAAGAAAAGTAAAGAAAATGGCCTGAAGGAGAGTTTTAAAGGACGCGATGGGTGCTGCCGCTGTGTTTTTGCTGTGGAGATGATAGTGTGGTATTTTTATGTTTTAACACACATGATGTTGCGGATCTTCTGAGTTCTCTTTAATGGCGTGCTGTTGCACTAAAGAAAAATATGTTGTACATTTTCAGACCAGAATTCGCGCGCGCGCCCTCTCCCTCTCCCTCTCCCTCTCCCTCTCCCTCTCCCTCTCCCTCCCTCCCTCCCTCCCTCCCTCCCTCTCTCTCTCTCTCTCTCTCTCTCTCTCTCTCATTTTGTGTGCATGTGAGTCATGAGAAAGAAGCCAGGCTGACCTCTGAAATCTCAAGATGTCTACTCTCTAGCTCACTTTGCTGTCCTGTTGTTCGTTCGAGTATATTAAATCCGAGTCCATGCGCTGTCCTTTTATCTCCCACATTACTGGTCTGGCTGGAGCTCCCCGGCTTCTTAATTGAACGAGCTGCCCATGCCCCATGCTGTCTCCTTGAAATGAGCCCCATCACTCTTAGTCATGGCCGGCGAAGGGGAGTGTATTGACCTCCCATAAAGATCTTTACTTTCTCTTCTGGGATTTTGCGTATTATACGAGGCAAGACCTACTTGTGCCCCCAAGATGCGAATTGGAGGGGCTAGTTTTAAATAATGGGCTCTTCCTAACAGTTGCTGCGGTCCATGCAAGTCTGCAATTTCCCCCCACCCGGCCCTTCTCTTTGATTACTTTTGGGCCTTCGGCGCGTGTCCTTCTTGCCAGCAGTGTGACATGACAAAAGCTGAATCAAAAAGTTGTCAGGGTTTGTCCTTCTAAATGATGTGGTGCAGCGGATTACAGCTGGGTCCCCTGACAGAAATCTTTAAATGTAATCAAAGGCTCCCAGGTTCACCAAAGTAGCGCCACAAGTCTGGTGGTTTGTTTGTCTGTTGGCTTAGACACTTTTCTCTCAATATATTTGCCTTGTTTGGGTATGCGGATCTTTTAACCCTGAGCGGAACAAGAGTTTTTGCAGCTATTTGTCTCTTCGTCGTCTTTGTCATCATCTTGTTCCTCCTCTTCCCCTTCCCCTTCCCCTTCCCCTTCCCCTTCCCCTTCCCCTTCCCCTTCCCCTTCTTTTTTGGAAAACAGATCAAGTTCAGTAAAGACGGATATGACTAATAGAAATTTCTTTTCACAACTTATGGTAGATGTAAAAGGGCCACCTGAAGGCCTTTCCGTATCAAAGATGCTTTTTGACTGGAAGGATAACCTAAGAGGAAATTATCTACATTATTAAAAGATCAAAAATAATCCAGGTTTACAGTCATTTGTACAACATAAAAGTTATGCACTGCTATATAATTGCCTGCAATCATGATAGATTTCTGGAATTAATGTGACGTGCTTTTTGAAGATTGAATCTGTTTGTTTATCTGCATGAAGAACTTAAATCAACAGTAACCATTTCTTGGGAGAGGGAGGGCAGTTCCAGGTAAAAGAGTATAAACTCCCAGCCGGATCCTAACCACACTCGCGTATAAGTAGGTCCTTTTGAGTTTCAGGGGGATCTCTTTCGAAGTATGCTTGTCAGTAAATATGCTTAGCTAAGAATGGAGTTCTAGGGGGAAGCTTATTTGATCACAGTGCTTTTTCTTAAGATGTTAAAAGCTCTGAATAAACTATGGGCATTTTGAAAAAGAATGAGAGGAAAAAGTAAAATGAACAACACGAAATAACCACGTAAAGAGATTTGAGTCCTGATGTCCATACCAAGACCCTGCCAAGTGAGCGGAGCCCCAAATCCACGAGGCACTCCCGAAGTTTTTGCTCTCTTGGCCAGGCTGGTGTGTTGCATTTAGTCTGGGGTGGGTTTAAATCTTTTGCAGGCCCTTAAAATACATATTTAGACTTCTCTGGAGTGAAATTGCAGATTGTTCTTAGAAGCTGCAGTATTTGATCTATTTTATGTACCTTTTTAACCTGCTCTATTTGAAGCATTTCAGATATATAATGCATCTTTTTCAGTACGTGCAGTTTGTTGTTAGACCTATAAATTCCTATAAACATAGAAATAAAAGAGACAGCCCTCAGAGGATGAGTTATGTCGAAGATGCTAACTGGGTTCTTCTGCATGCCCAGTGTGAGCTGGCTGTGGCGCTGCCTGAAAACCTGGGGCCACTCTGTGACCTGCACCCCCCGATTTGTCCTCTGAGCCAAGCGCTGCTCTTCATACGACATGGGATTCTAATGCCAGAACAACCTCTCTAGACGGTCTTAGCTTGCTGGATGATACAGAGTGGGTTTCAGTTCATGCTTGACAGCCTTGCTGGAGCTTTCTTCTCTCCTCCCACAGCCACCCGTTGCATGGGAATTTTCATGAAATGGTGCTGTTACATGTAAAAGGCTATTTTGCAGATTGGAACTTCGGTCATTGTGCATGCTCTAGCCATTGCACCACAGACACGTAAAATACGTGGAAAAATTGCAACAACTTTTTTGCTGCTCTCGGGGCTTTTTGTGCTTTTATGGTCAGGGCCTGGCAGTTGCCGAGAGCCTGACTCGGACAGGGGAGTCCTGTGCAGCCCAAATGGGAAACTAGCATGGGTGCGTTCCACAGGGGTGGAACAAAGCAGGAGGTGGCAGGATTGGGTGATCCAGATAGCCGTCAGAAGTGAAGCATGGGAGTTGGGAGGCAGGCGAAGGAGCATCCTGGAAACAGAAGAGCAGGGAGGGGGCTGCTTGGGTGGACGATGTGTTTCCTAGCATGAAACATCTGCCACTGGGTGTTGGCCCAGGTGGAAAATGGAATAGAGCGTCTGGTTTAAATCTCATAGCACCTGTCACCTGGAGCAAACCCAAGCTCTCTCGAGTGCTTAGCTGTTGAATTGATAAATTGACCCATTGTTTCAAACTGCCGTGGTCCATTGGATAAAATGCTCAGCTGGGAGACCTGCATTCTCCTTCAGCCATACTAGTTTGGTGGCCCTGAAGGTCTCGGCTTTGGATGCTGTGCCTTGAGAACAGTAATGACGGACTTAAAGGTTGCAGTTTGAACCTGGCCTGTGCCTCACTCTGCCCCACTGAGCCTGCTTCGGACACGATTATTGGGAATACTTCCTACTTAAGGTAGTCAGGACTGGGAACATAGCGCTGATCCACAGATAAATATTTTCTGTTGATTCATTGCTTGACCAATATCTGTTTTTTCCTTCCCAAACCCCTTTTTGGAGGGGGTCCATAAGCCTTCTGCAGCCAAAGTTGGTAAACTTTCGTGCTGTGCCAACATGGAAGACATAGCGGCTAATTAAGTTTCCTTCTTTGGTCTGCGAACATGGTACGCTACCACCTTGCCCTGCCTCAGGAAGGCTGTTCAATTCCAATCACGTTTTTAAAAACAATATTTCACTCCTTCTCATTTCCCTAATTATCATGCAGATAAACAGTAGGGATCATGACATTAGGATAAGTAAGTGGCTTATGATTTTGCCTTGGAGAAACTCTCTTACTGCTTCTCTCACCCCCTTGGGCGGTGCAGTAGTAATAAATGAGCAAGTTCAGAGTACTTTATGATAGATAGTTAATGGTGCTGTGACTGAGCCAACAGGCCTGTTTCTATAGCATCTGTCACAATTCATCGTCATTAGCATACCTTTAATGGTTTCTTTTCATAATAATTTCTACTAGGGCATTTAGAATACATCAAGAAAAAGAGAATTCCAAATGCAAGGAGATGTTCTTGCCCATGTATAATTTTTGAAGTGAGAGGATGTTTTGTCAACACACGCACAGGGTATTTGAATGCACTCGGGGCTATTAATTTATTTCCAGCACTTCTCAAAAGTGTCCTTCTCCCAGACACCCGCAAGTCGGCTTTTCACCTCCGGCGAGCCACGGGTACGAGCCTTTTCAGTGTTTGTACTGTTATATTAGTATGTTGATCATCAGCCACAAGAGACCTCTTAGCAAAGGAATACAACGACACTCGGTGCATCAGCTGTCAAATTTGCTTCTGCAGGACGTCGTGATGCCCGCCAACTTGGACAGACTTTAAAGGGGATTAGACAAATTCATGGAGGGTAAGGCTTTCGTGGCTACTAGGCGCCATAGCTAACCTCGCCCCCGGTATCAGAAGCAGCATGCCTTTGAATATCAGCTGTCGGGGGGCACGAGTTTATTTATTTATTTATTTAAAACATTTCTATGCCGCCCCCATCGCAACAAAGCCTCGGGGCAGCTCACAACAACATGTGGAGATGCAGCTGTGCTTGTACACCGTTGGTAGGCTGGCTGGGTCTTCTGGTTGGCCACTTTGGGATCAGTGCACATCAGCAGGTAGGCCTTTGGTCTAGCCCAGCAGGGGTTTTTTATGTCGGCGTGAGTGCATGTGTATAATACATCAGTGGCCAAGCAATTTTTGTGTGGGCTAATCTGAGCTTCAGAGCTACCAACCACGTTTGGGAACTGGAGCCACGATAGAAGGCATCGCTGTGATACTTGAGCACGATTGTTATTTCAGCACAGGAGAGGAAAGTCTCCAGCAGTATATTAATTAAAATGTCCCGCATCATTTGTGAGGCATGCTGGGAATGGAGAAATATTTGGAGAATATTTCTTGGCGCCCTCCATGCTGACTGGGAATGATGGGAGTTGTCATCCAGTATACCTTGAGGGCAACAGTTTGGGGAAGGCAGCTCCAGTTGAATTCTTGAGGACTCAGTCATTTATATACCATCCATAGCCAAAGCTCCCTGGGCAGTTCACAATGAAGTAAACCTCTATGGCAGAGGTTCCCAATGTTTTTTCGCTTGTGCGCCCCTTGGCAGCCCATTTCCATAAATTGCACCCTCCATATTAGGAAAAATGTAATTAATATTGGTGCTGTTATTATGCCATTAATCAGTTTTTTCTCACACCCCTAAATGTCGTGGTTTGTACTCCTGAGTGTTTGCATATCTCAGGTTGGGAATCATTGCTCTAGGGCATCAGAACATTTTCCAGTGCATACCCAAAACTTTCCAGTTTAAAATTTACCTGAAAACCTAGATTGCTGTACACATGCGAAGAGGTGTCGCCATTATTTCCTTCCCACCTTCGATGTGCTCTTCCCATTGCTAACCTAAACATTTAATCTTTGCCTGTATAATTGCATGTATTCATTCTGTGCATACTTTAGAATAATAAAAATAGTACTCTGTAATTGGGCTGTGCCCCAGTCTTGAGTGAATGGCCTGCCGAGTGGATAGTCTTTTAGTCATTAGTACTCTTTGCTAGAATTGGGTTAATTCATTCAGCTTCTCTCTGCTTGGAAGGGTCTGGTAATGGCAGCTGTGGCTTCTTATGGTCTCTTTAAAAATAAAATATTGCCTTGCTTTCGGTGGTGAAAAATGTTCCTGATGTCTCCACATCCTACAGGTAGCCGGAAAGTGGACATCATTTGTGATCTGAATATTTATTTCTCCTTACTAGTTGCAGTTTGCTTCATCTAGTTAAGTTGTGCATCACCTTTGTTTTAGTGGATTATGGATGGTATTTTGCCCACAGGCTTGCTCAAGCCCTCTTGAAACGAAGGCTCGCTGTTGGCCCCATTCTCTGCTGGTGCACCGCTCTGCTGATGGGAGTTCCCTGCGTTTTTAGGATGGGTTATCAAAGTTATGCATTTGCTCAAAGACTCCATAAAACAATTTTGAGAACTCTCTGCAGGATACCAGTGTGGTACCTTAGAAAACAGCAGTTACAGCCTACTGCAAGCAATTTTCTCTTAACTTGCAGTTGATATAGAACAATTTAGAAAATTGATGCATCTGTCATATTTCCAAATGGGTAGGGTACACTGCCAAGTTTGGAACTAACTCACAGAAAACCCACAACTTTTGCTAATAGTGAGGAAAAGAAAATCCATTTTATGCTCCATTAAACTGTTACACATCATAAATAATTTATGCTCAGCCCTGCTCTATTCTGCAACGTGGATGATAAACTAGTCATTTTCAGAGCATTTTAATGAATGTAATTGTTTCCTTTATTCTTACATTCTTAAAACAGGACTGCATGATTCTTGAATTCCCATGGTCATTGTATAATTGTAAGAGGATGAAATGATCAGAAAGCGGATTTTAATTTGTGCATTGTCACTGGCATATGTTTTGTTGGGTTCCTTTGTAAATAAATGAAATGATAGCAACTTCTTTGGCACATTCACACGGAGAAAGCAGTTATTACTTAATAAGCAGTGGGCGACTTTGCTGTTGGATAGGGAAGTGCAGGCACCTGCTTTCGGATGCCTGCTTTTTAGAGAGGGTTAGCTGCTTTGGCACATGGCATCATTGACGTGTGGCCCCAGCTCTCTGCGATCCCGTTGCACTGACCCTGTGGAGGAGAAGAGGAACAAGGGGCAAGGAGCATTTGGCTGGTTAAGAAGCTTTGCTCTATTTGCCATCTGAGTGGGATGGTGCAAATTGGTGGCTTGCAACAGCAGGAGGTGGGACCCGATGGCCTTCATGGCCCTTTCCCACTCCACTACTATTCTGCGATCTATTCTGTGATCGGTGGCCAGCCAGATGTAATTAAAATATCGATCTTTGCTTGGAATTCAGAGAAGACAGGAGTGGCAAGCCTTCCAGGTGAGATGCAGCACCAGGCTTTGTGAGGATTTCTAAAATTTTGAAGCTAGATCACTTTGCACTCTTCTTGGATTCCTACTCTGGACTTTAATAGTCTGCTTTTGGTAATGCCCAGCAATTAATAGTGCCCTCTGAACTCATTGGGAATGGCAGACATCATAATCCGTTTTTTCCAAAATGTAATTGTGCGATTATTTATTATGGCTCCATTTTGATCTCTTAGATGTAGAAAAAGGAACCTCTGTTGGCCTTCCTCAGACCTCTTAGCTAGTTTGGGGCTTCACTTATATGCCAGCCATATGGAAAGTATATCATGGGCTGGAGCATCCCTGTAGTTTCCCATGTTGCCGACTAGTTCTGCTTTCCGTAAAATGTGCTTCAGTGTGGTTGAGTGCTTTGGATTTTGGAACACATTTTGTGTTCGTAAATAAAGCTGCACTCAAGGCCACTCACTGGTTGTGTTGATGGTATTCTTCTCATTTACACTAGGTGTTGAAAAATATACCATGGCTGAATTATCTTTTAACAGTAGATATACAATGAAGAAGTGCCTGTTGGTCATAAAGACAAAAACAGGATTTCTGAAGCTTTTTTGCCTGTCTAAATTATGCTGTAGGAAGGTGTTGGAATGATTTGGAAGTCTAATTAAATACCTGATATTGCTCTTGCTACAAGTGTTAGCATTTTTATGAAAAGCAAATAATGTGTTTGTGAGCATTAAAATAATGGAATACGGCTAACGGGTAGCTGACTACACCAGATCTGTGTCTCAGAGATAAGGGATGTATTTGCCAGCAAATGCTTATGTGTCAGTTCCATTAATGCTATTATGTTTGTGCATATATCAGGTAGTGAATATACTTCATATCACTGTCTTTGAGGACTGGAAGAGGAATGCCTCTCTGTTTTTTCTGCCCTGCTCACTTGCAGTCATTTGAACAATGCAAGCTTTCTGCCAGCACTACAGAAGAAAATACTTCATTGACTTGCACCTCGTTCCAGCAATACTTTCCTGGGAGTGACCGGATGCCGGGCATCCGAATCAGGTGCTCCAGAAACCAAATACCTGCAGGATTCTGCTCTTTTTAGCTAAGTTTCGCAGAGAAGCAGCATTGAGAACAGTGTGTCTGGCCTGGAAAACCAGGCCTTGCTTTGTGGCCCTGTCGCACGCAGGCGTCAGAGGAACTTGGAGCGGCTTCCTGGCAGAGCAGATTCCCACACTGGCTTTGGCATGCTTCTAGCCTCTGGTGCTGATGGCCCGCTTCCCACATTAGTAATCGGTATGTTAATGTAGGTGTAATTGCATATCAATATTGGAGTAGAGCGCCATGTCTCCTGCGAGCGTGTGAACGAGCCCTAATTGTTCAGGTAGCTTGGAGTGTTCTCCTGTAAGTTGCGTAACATTTGGCTGCCTCTTGAACGCTTTTATTGATCAGCGTGTTCCTGTTATGACCCACAGCGGCAGTGCCATTTCTTCTGATACAAATCCAGCTGAACTCAGTGCGGCCTTTTCTGCTAATAACCTTGCGCAGGCTTACAGCCATAGGCATAGAAGTGTGAGACTGGGCACTCGAAGCCAAGCCTTGCATATTTCGTGCTGGCATCAGGTGATGCTCCTGGGAACCTCACTGCCTGAGCCTAGGTTTTGTCTTGCAGGACAACTGGACTGGTGGCTAGTGCTTAGTGGCCGCTCTTGCGCAGTTCCCCAGAAATGGCCTCACTGCTCCCGGGAAACCTCTTTGCAACAACCCTGAGGAAGAAGAGCCTTTAATCTCCACCCTTCTGCTTTTCTTTCCAAGACACGGCTGTTGCTGAGATGTTTGTAGTGGGTATTTCCAGCCCATGCATTAGGATTGTGGCAAAGGAGACCTATCCTGAAAGGAAAAGGACAGATGGGATCCCATAGTGGTGTGAAGGAGCAGTGCTCCTGGTATCTGCTGCCTGCAGATGAAGTCATATAAGGTGTTTCATAATCTAGCAGGGTGCAGGATGGTTAGTAAGTGGTCT
The DNA here is from genome assembly GCF_004798865.1 of Varanus komodoensis. Lineage (NCBI taxonomy): Eukaryota > Metazoa > Chordata > Lepidosauria > Squamata > Varanidae > Varanus > Varanus komodoensis. Next base: position 72,712,039 of record NW_025335268.1, on the reverse strand, counting down.
AGCCATTCGAAAACAAACATAAATGCATTAATTCCTGTTTTCATCAAATAAGCTCTTTAGGACAAACCCTTCCAAGGTAGCATATAAAGACTAAAACCACAAGACATGATAAAAGAAAGATGAGATGCAACTTAAGCATTATGATCAGACCATGCCCCATGCGCAACATCCCCCCCAGGGCAGTTCCAGGCAAGGAGAGAGCGACGCATCGGACACCCAGTCCACTCCTCTTCCTCATATGGGTTTTGCATTCTTTTAGGAGTACATGCCTGACAGAGAATGTAATTCAGACTCATCTTCTGCCTGCTAAGTACTTTGACAAGGAAATGTCCTTTGACAAATTACAGATCATTTTTGTTACATGGTGCTCTGCAGAACCACCAACTGCTGTATTAAATCTTAATCAATAACAGTGCTTTGTTAATTGTTGGAGCGGGTTTATATATTGGATAAATTGCTGTTTGTAAATGTTGGATTATATTAACCAAAGCAGCTAATTACCAGCAACAGAATAAACATAAGGTTTGCAAAAGCCTCCCATCCGTAGCTGGAAGCAGACACTGCTGCTTGATACTACAGTCAGTGCTGAAACTAAGGCAGTGGCATTATACATACATCTATAATGCAGGCCAATTTCTTCCAAAATGCATGTAAGTATTATTGCTTTACTGGGAGTCTGTACAACATGAGTAATTTAATGCATTCCAGTCCCCATAATTTTAAGATATAATTGAGATGTGGTGGGGAGGAGGGAATAGCACATGGTCTCTGGTACATGAATTATGATCTAAAGTGCTTGTAATTTTAAAGACACTTTGGGGAAATGGGAAATGTATATAATATAGGTTTAGAATTAGGAAAGGTCAAAAGACTAGCAGCCTAGTATAGAGGCTGCTTTGTTATGGTTGAGCCCACTATCTGATGGATCAGAAATCCTCAAAGGAAAAATGCAGCTGATGAAACAAAGCAGCAGCAGCAGCAACGAAAATTTGTTTAGGTGGTTAATAATGTAAGCTTGATTAAATGGTGCCAGCATACTGGGAGACATGTCCTCTGCACATGTCATTGGAGCAAACAAGTTACATGCCAAAATAGCAGCGGTGCCCTTTTGCAGCTTCCTTTCATTCCCCTGCTGCTGCCTGAGGCCCCTGGTGATGTTGGGAGTGTTGCTGCTGAACCACAGTCCCTTTTTTTTTTCTTAAAAGGAGGCGGGGGAGATTTCTACCCCCTCGTGCTCCAAGCAGGGATGGGCAGGCCTAGGCTTGCAGACACATTTTCAGACAAAATCGCCCTGCCCACCTGAGCGCTCTAGTCCTCCGTGATGGAGAAATCCGGTGTTCCGAGCAGTCTCCCAGGCACCCGTATATTTTCCTCTTGTCCCTCTCCCACTCCTGGCCCCTGCCCTTAGCTTGCTTCCAGCGAGGTTCAGCGCTTTAAGGTGAAAAGACAAGGAGAGCAGCTGAACCGCTGCTGATCTCTTGAAGCCTTGCTGACATCAGTGGGGCAGTTGATCAGTGGGGCTTGCTGACATCCGTGGGACTTGCCAGTGTTCCACAGGGATCCTTGGGGCTTCCCAGTTCTGCACAGTGGCTCACTTGGGCTCAATTTAGGTAAAGGTTTGCAGAAGTTTGAATTCCTGCCTATTGTATTTTGAGTGCTGAATGGGGACTTCCATGGAGCTCACAGCATTCTCAGCTCCGAGTCTTGTCCTTGCCTGGATGGGTGATGCATCTGCTGTGCTCAGTGAAGAAATCCTTTAGAATGGTAGTTAGGAAGCTAGATAATCTGGCTGTAGGTGGGCATGCTCTAATTAGATGGCTCTGGTGGGCCCTGTGCAGCACTCCCCTCGATGACGAAGGGCAGCTGGTATGGAAGGCTGCTGCCCAGCTGCCGGTACCACGGAGTGCCACAGCGGAGTCATGTTATATCTATCCTGAAAGCACAGCACTGGCTAATGAGACCTCGTGTCTGTGTCGCCAGTCCTGAACAGAGAACAGTCTCAACCAGGCTCTGAAAAGATATTAAAAATTGGCAGCAGGCGGGCCTCTGTGGAGAGCTTGTTGCATCACTGGAGGCTGCCACAGAAATGTTGTAAGCAGCTGCGTACGCCTTTCAGGGTAGAAGCATTTGAGGTAAAGTAAATATCCCTGTCTTCAGAAGAGTAAGAGAGCTGGCATTCCACTTAGTTTCACACAGTTGCGAGCAGTTGTGTGAAAGCGCAGGGTTTCTGCAGATGCAGCTCCTGGAGCTGTGGATGAAGCAGCCGGATTCTCTTGACAAGGCCTTTCAGTGCATTTAGCCCAGCGTGGGAGTTCACTTTATGGTAAGCAGCCACTGCATCCTTTGCTCTGGCAGCAGAGGTTTCATTCTGCTACCAGCATATGCTTGTTCAGTACCCACATATTATATGCTAGGAGTATAATAAAATTATAGGGAGCATAAAGCTGAGAGCTTTCATTTTGAAGCATTTTAATTGGAGAGTCCAGTTTGTCTTGCCTGTGAATAGATAACTCAAAACTTGGATCATGCCGTCACAGAGCTAGCATATATTATTTTATTCCCCTTACACTTTAAGTCCCTTGTTGTATTCACAACCAGGTTGTTAAAATATAAATGTAATAATAAATATTCTGCCAACCCTTTTGAAACAGTCCGACGTGCAACTTGAAGGAGGGTCATTTGTTCTTCTGTGCTTTTCTTAATGCTGAGTGTTGGTGGGAAGGTGTCTGCCCATTTGGTGTTGTGTTTTGCTGAACAACACATTTTTTCAGTGGGTATGTGTACTGTGTAGGGATCGGACCCACTCTTCTTATAAAAGTGCTTCAAAGGATGTGGCTATAGATTCTGACTCAGATGAGAAGGAGGGGTAGAACCCGCAGCTGAAATACCAAAGCCAGTGGACCCAGAGATAAGTCACTGAGAAACAGACAATTCCTAATTTTGTGGGAAAGCGTAGTGAGCATGCCAATTTGGAGGGAGGGAGGCAGGCATAACATCATTAATCTGAGAATATGGCATCATGTCAAGAGGGTGCACCAGTTGAGAAATGTCAGGTACTCTAAGCTTGCATTTAAGCAAATGGATTCACCTTGAAGGTATGGTCTGCTCTTCTCAGTTTGGAAGGGTGAAGAGGTGAAACCATAGAATCTTATGGTCCAGCAGCCTGCTTGAGTTAGCACATCCCCAAATGATGGTTGTCTCTCTGCATCTTAAATGCCTCTATGGTAAGAGAGCCCATGACCTCGCATGGTCTTTGGATCCCTTCGGCATTTTACTTCTTAAGTTGCATTTCTCTAATGACCAGTATTCTAAGTTAGCTTTTGTCTTTTGTTAGTGACTTTTTTGGTACTATAAAGCCAGCCTAGCTTTGTATTAGCTTTTGTACTATAAAGCCAGCCTAGCTTTTAGTGTGAAGGCTCAGTTCTGGCCTGTTTGTAAAGCATGGGCAAAAGAACAGCCGCACCCTATTATATGTGCAGTTAGTGTTCTGACATAACATTTTCATGAAACCTAAACTCATGGAAGGTCTGGACCATAGTTCTGCTGGGCCAGTGCTTACTTTATTTTGTTAACCCTAGTTTCATTAACAACTTCAGTTCCCCTTTCCTGCATTGTCATGTATGCCTTTGAAGCATGTAACACTCCAACAAGCTGCACAAGAACAATAGGAAGTGATGACTTATAAAACATGCCATGTGAAATTGTGGGTGATAGTACTCACTGTCTGTGTGCAGCTGATTCTTTCTGTGCTTTACAACTTAAGTCATTTCTTATGGCTTCTTCATGATGTGGTCCCAGTCAGTTGGGAATCACGCCATCACTTGGACTTGGTTGGCTGTCTCCTCTCCTCACTTAAATGGCTGAACATTTTTACCCTATGTCATAGCCCTCTAGAATATTTGCCAAAATATGTGTCCATGTTGCACCTGTTGTGGCTTAAGTTTAGCAATTTGCCCATAATTACACTGTAGGAAGGCCCAGATGCAGTGTTTTCCTAGATGTTATGGGGGAAAGGTATTAATTTTTCAGTGGCAAGAGTCAAAAGTAGAGCTCAAGTGAGGAAAGGAACCAGACTTGAGTGGAAACCTGGTGCATTCTCCACTGTATATTCCTGGATGTGGTGTATGAAAAATGAGTATGTCCAGGCACGCCTGCTATGAGAAAGACCATTGTCCTTGGCCTGAGTCATAGAATCCTGCATTGACCAGTGTCCGTCTGATTGGCTTGTGTCGTTTATTCCACAATGGCTAGAGCAGGGCTGGTGAGCTTGTGCCGCTTGCAGGAAGCCTCATCCCGTTTCACCTTTGGTCATGCTGGTTTGGGCTGATGGAATTCGGTGGGCAAAACACCCCATTTGTAGAAGCAGAGAGCATGTGCGACAGAGAAGGATAATCAAGAGCCAAGCCGAGATTTCATAGAAGTGCACAGTGTTTTCCACCTTTATCACTTACTCAGTGCACTTACTCAAGAATGAAAGTGAAGCTGCACCCTTTTTCATAGATAGCATGATATAAAGGAACGAGCTGCAGCAACTTAAAGTCTCCCGGGAGAAGCCTGCAAGGGGGAAGATGCAGCTGCTCGAAGGGGTTCTGATAGTTTCAGCGCTCCACTGGGTCTTGACCCACGCTTAAAACTTTCATCCAAAACAATGGCTCCGGCAACAGAGATGCCCTCGCTCCCTGTTGTGGGTGAAGCGGTAGACACTTTGGAGACTCACCTTGACTCTGATTTGTATATTTCTGTGTTTTCTTTGGAGGCCTCTTCAATCTTAAGTTTTCAGGTGGCCTGACCCTGGCTTGCGTGAATAATGAGGTTTCAGTCCTTCACTTTCTGTACTGAGTTGATATGTAAATGGTGTGTAGGAGAGTCAAGTGTCGGCCTTTATTCTTGCAAGGTTGGAATTTAATTTTTCAGTCATTTCATTTTCTTTGCCCCTTTTGAAAACGAGCCCATGCTTAGCTTGAAAGCAGCAGCACGCTTTTTGATACCTATGGAGGCTTTCTCCATTCCGTCTTGTCAAAATGATTTTCCTCTTTCAGCTGACCCAAAGAGCCACAATTCCTTGGTGTTGACTGTTGCGCTTTCAAGAAGTGCTCTAATTGGTAGCATCAGGTTGTCTCCACTCTGTTTTCTAATTGGAATCAAAGGCTGTTATGGAATGTTTACCTTCATCTGATTGATGGAAGTGTTTTATTTATCTGCACAGACTGTATTTGACCTGCACAATATTTTAAAAGTGTGTAGACACCTACCAAAAGCCATAGAGTACAGCAAAATGACCTTCTTCAGCAATTAAATGAATCATACCGAAATTGTATGTGAAAGCCCCTTCTGTTCTGTTCCTTATGGTTTTCTCCAAAGTACTGTGTTTCTGATCATCAGGCGGTATTTTCAGTCCGTGATGCCTAAAAAAACTGCTTTCAACAACTACTGCACAATAGGAGTTTTATTACAGAAATAAGTAAATATATTTAAATAAAGTGACTCTTTTTAAGTCTATTCCAAAATGTTGAAACTATCAGATGGATAGCCTAATTACATAACTGGAAGAGAAAAGTATACTTTGTTTTTGGCTTGGATGCTCAAAGAAGAATTTGAAGAAGCTGATAGCCAGATATCTAGGAGTAGCTAGGCATGGTGCTAGGAAGCTAAGTGAGATGCTTCTTGAAATGTGTGAAGATGTTTGAGTCAGGCCACTGGTTCTTGAAGGCCACTGTTGGCTGCCGTGAGTGGTCTCCAGTGTCTCACGCAGAATATCTTTCTCAGACTTGTTGCCCAAGAGTATATCTGATGGAGCTGTCAGAATTCAGTCTTGTGTCCAATGCTGGTGCTCTGCCACTGAGCTGAGAGCTCTTCTTGACACTTGGTTAGAATAGATGTATGTGAACTGCCAGTTATTGCTGGCACAGTGAATCCAGAAGACAAGGCAAAATTTGTAACATGTACAGCAGTCTGGATTGGTTGCAGCTCCATGTTGAGTGGGCACCTGGGGGCAAACCTGGGTTTGCTCTTGTGTGAAACCACCCAAAAGTAACCAGGACAGAGAAGGGCAACAAAAACAGGGCTGGAGCAACTCCCCCCATGAGAGCAGCTGCAACAACTGGGATTGTTTAGCTTAGAAAAAGGGCAGGAACCATCCAAGCACACAAAGGCCCATGGCCAAAAGTGTCTCTGGGTTGGGCTCCTTTCTGTTTGCAGCATGCCTTCCTCCTCATGGAGGAACGTTCAAATCTTTCCGCAGTTGGAAACGGGCAGTCCAGGCCAGTATGCTTCATCCCGGTGCTTTGCAGAAGTGTTGGGCTGCAGCTCCTGATTCCCAGCCAAGGTGGCATCATGGGAATTGCAGTCCACCACCTCTGGAGCGCACCATGTCGGGAGTGGCTGGCTCAGTGAATGGCTTGTCACCTGGCCGCCAGGCAGGGCCCACGCTTGATGGAACGGAGAGCATAACGCGGGCATGCTGCCGTTAGTTTGAGGAAGCTTGTGCCTCACTTTAGGAATCATGACTTTGCCGTCATCTGAATGAGTCCCAGTGGCACATTTTATTTAAAAGCCCCAGTTACTGCAAATGGAAGAGCTAAACATAGCCGAAAGACAGACAGACAGACAGACAGACAGACAGACAGACAAGAGCCTAGCACCTGGTCACTGATTTCACTACCCACCTGACGAGAGCTCTCATCAGTGCTGAGGTATTTGTCCAGGTATTTGTCCAGAAAGGATTGCAGATTTTTCTGGGAGAAGGCTGACAGTGCAAGGTAGTGTTTTAAAAACCAAGGTCTTGACAGTGTCAGTCAGATAGTTAGAACTGATTATGGTGGACCAGAAACTCCGTGGAAGCATTTGTAAGTCCATCGGAAGGACACAAGATTTGCAGCTCCCGGGGAGACAACCTGCGGAGCAGAACCAGGCCTTATGCATGGGGTAGGGGCAACGTTTATTTGACTGGTATTTTGAGATGAGCTGACTCACTTCCCATGCTGACACGTGAACCAAAACAGCGATCCTTTTGTTCTTGTACTTCTCTGAGGTGTGAGATGGCTCTGCAATCAACAAATGAAGGCAAAAATATCCCCGTAAATATTTATTTAGGGGAAAATGTCCACGCATGCATGTATTGGGGGAATTTTGTGCGCACATGAGGAAATTGCAGGTACAAATGCATTTGAGTTTTCATGCAAACTTTAAACAAAAATCCAGACTGATGTGGGAATGGGAGAAAGTGAACTGGTAGCTTAGAAAGTGTAAATAGTGGTGAAAGCAGATGCAGGTTCATCCATCCTTACTTACTGATCGTTACACTGGATGTTCCAGGTTCCACCTCTTCAGTGGGGAGCAGCTTGGAGTCTAGCTTTCCAGAGGCATTCGGTATTCTGCCTTCCTGTCCGTTTCGGGGAAGCTTGAGTGTGTGTGTTTGTTTGCGGGGTGGGGGGCTGTTGGGGAGGTCCATCCGATTGTTTGCTCTGGCTCCTCCTGCCGGAACTGTCCTCACCACCATCCATTCTGCAGGCTGCACAGAAGGGGTTTGAGAGGGGCAGAGGCGCCATTCCACCAGCGCTGTTGGAGGCTTCCCTCGTGAAGGCTTCTTCTGCCGCGGCTGTTGCGACCAGAATCCATTCCGGCAAATGGAGCTGAGAGCTGAGATGGAGAGTAGGGACACTCCGCTTGCCCTGCCAAAAGAATTAATTCTTGTCAAAGTGCTAAATGAGATGCAAAGTTCCAAAATACGAGTCTTAATATTTCAGTGTCTGGATGTTTTGAGTCCGTTGCATAGTGGATCTCTCTCCCCTGTGTTCTCAAACATGCAAGCACGCACCTCCACACACACCCTCTTCTCTTTGGCCTCCCTGTAGACGTATCTGTTTCAGGGAAAGTGCAGCCTTGCTTTCATCCATTATAAATGATTTTCATTTGAACATGTCGTTTTGCTTTTCTGTTACAATGGAGATCAAAGTGACACCAGTTCACTGCTGGTGTTCAGCGGCTCTTTGTGGTCCTGGACCTTCAAGTAATAGGATCCAGTTTAATTTGTTGCCGTCTCAGATCTCTCTCTCAAGGCATGCGGAGTGCTTGCTTTTGTGATGGATTTCTGTTATTTATAAATAAAAAACAGATAGGAGATTTATGTCTTTGGGCTCCGTGACAATGGTCTATTGATACAGACCTAGCTGCAGAATGGTGGCGTTGGAAGAGTTTTGAATCTATTTTAAATGTAACCACGCATTTGAAAAATCGTTTGTGAAAGGTAAAATGAAAATTCCCAGGCATCCATTTTCAGCCGAAGCTATGGCATTTTTCTCAGGTAGGTGCTGGTATAATTTCTTTAGCAGGAAAAACATTAAAATCTTGTTTCATCAAGTTACAATCCATGCTGTTTGAAAGCGTGGAAAATGGGATTTAGTGAGGAGCTGCTATTTCTGAAAGTCTCTGGGAGAGGGCCCCACGTCACATACATGCAGTATCTCAGCTTTTGTGCAGGCATCTCATCAAGACAGGACACAACTGAATTTCACACTTCCAGCCACAGCTACCCATTCACATGGCTGGAATCCCCCTTGGTTGTATGACGCTGTGGGTTGGTCTTGAACTGCTTTTGTGCTTTACGAATAAGAGGAACGCATAGGGTGCAGTTCAGTGAAGCTTTTCTGCTAAGGGAACCGCTTCAGCCATTGCAAGTAGGAAGAATGAAAGTTTCTCTCCCCACTGACCACCCTCAGAATCTGCTCAAGGGCTGGGAGACCCATGACAGATTCTTGGGAGGCACAGGCACCTGTTGTCGGGTAAGGAGAAAGGAATGTGACCTTGGCTTTCTCCCATATTAGTTTTGACAATTGGGTAGGAACATAGGAAGCTGAGTTCTACTGAGGCAACCTGTGTGTCCATCAACCAGTTCATCCAACTGTCAGTACTCCCTGCCAGTTAGGATCCCGAGGGTGTGGAATGGGCTTCCACGGGAGGTGGTTGAGGCCCCATCGGTGAGGGCGTTCAGGGATAGGCTGGACATGCACATGGTAGGCATGTCATGAATGGAGCCGGCTGGAGTTGGAGGTCAGACTAGATGGCCCGGGAGACCCCTTCTGACTCGCTCTGTTTCTGTCTTGTCTAGGAATCTCTTTGCTGGCTGCCGGTAGGGCTTCCAGGTCTCAGGCAGAGGGAGGACATTTCACATAAGCGGAAGGTGTGACCTACGCTTCGTGTCGCAGGAATTGGGGGAACACCTGTGCAGGTGGGCCTGGGGCCTGGTGAGGGTCTGCCTGTCTCTCACTGGCCCTGTGCTACTCTCTGCTCCCAGACCCAGTTTTGTGGACCAAAGCCAGAAGCTCCCCGGAGGGTGCGAGGGTTCCTATGTGCTAGCGGACATTTTGGTTGGTCTGCGGCATATTCGGAGATGCTCTGCTGCACACAAGCTGCCAGACAGGTTGGCCATCGCCATTACGAGCTCTGCCGATCTCCTGAGATTCCCATGCTTGTCAAATAGGGGTTTCTGCTTTCTTTGTGTGATGGTGTCTGTCTTAGGTAGCATAAAATTGGGATGGAAGCTGATGCTGCCTGCAGTGGCTGACATGGGGCCAAACGCTTTATGCCAGATGCTTTGCTGACAAAGCAGCCTGCATGGATAGATGAGCCGAATGGATAACTGAAACCCGCCTCTCTGCGGTGTGCTCTCAGTTCCAAAGGACAGCAAACCTTTCATGCAGATTAGATGCGTTTTATGTTGTGCACCGCATTTGTATCCCGCCTTTCGAGAGGACACCTTGTGTCCTCCAGACACATTTGGACCACAGCACCCAGGATTCCCACTCAATAGCACTGTTGGGTGGGAATTCTGGGAGTTGTGGTCCAAATGCCTCTGAAGGCCAGCCAGCAGGTTGGGGAAGGCTGCTATAGGGAACTCAAAGCAGCTTTTGTAAGGTTGACTAGCCAGACAAATGCAAGTGTGTCAGCTGGGTTCCCACAGTGCAATCTTGTGTTTTAGTCACACGGTTGCACTTCTGATTGATAAAGAGATCTGGAGTATCATGGTCTGAAAGCTGTTTCTCAGCATTAGTCTTAAGTATGTCACAAATGTTTTGAGAAGTGCCGCTGGCAGGCTCCGTTGCTGAGTGCAGGGAAAGCTGTGTGCCAGGGACGAGCAAGGTGGTTGGCAGGTGCGGCAAGGAATCACATAACTGGCATGTAGCTTGCTGGACAGTGTGTTCTCTTGCCAGCCTTCAGACTTACACATAAATTAGAAGCTTTAGTAGTGATGAAGAGCCTGTTGCTTGTTGCAACATCAGAGGGTATTCCCTGAGATTCTTAATAAAGATGAATTAGGGATTATCACATTTCATCATCATTTCACCCACAGAAAAGGGTTCTTTAGAGCTACTTCTTCCCCTTTGTTTGTGATAGTTGAAAAACTAATTGCTGGATTGACAGAGTGATGATGATAAATTTGGATTATTTCTTTTCAAATGCCTTTGAAGAATTTAGTGACACTCCAAGCTACATTCATGAGCAAATGTTTCAAGCTAATTAATCTGGAATAAAAAGCTTGGCTTAACATCTTTTCAGAGCCTGGGAACCTCCATCCAGTCCGATTGTATAACGGAAAGTTGGCTATGTGTTATAAATTTAGATTATTCATGCAAGTGTTTTTGGGAACGGGAACAAGAATAGATGATACAACATGCCCTAGAAGGGCAGGACAGGAGGACTGATTAGCCATTCCCTGTCCCTGTATAAACACATTCCTGTACTGCTCTCCGTGTTCTCCCTCTGCATTTCACCTGGGAACCAAAGTAGAGTCTCTCCGCTATGGTGCTTTCATCTCACTCCTCCGTTGGGAAGCTCAAGCACAGGTCACATGGAGCTTGTGATCCAGGCAGTGGTCAGGTTCATGCCTGTCTAGCTTTCGTGATGCTCTGTGATCAGGTGCTTCCAGCCCATGGGCCTTTCCTGTAATTCCATACATTGCAGTTTCTCACCTTGGCCAGTTTAAACATTTAATGGCTGCCTATGGAAAGTGGAGCTTTGAGCTCAACAACAGCCTGAGGAAGTCCGAAATAAGTCTCTGGTTGAGAATAGTGAGGTTATTATGGTTAACATGACCCCATTTGATTCCTTGCCATCCGACTCAAGCACGCTTTGTGTAATTAAGGGGTAATTTTTACACATTGCTTATTCATTTAATTGAAGTTTGCAGGATATGCTGATATTGCATCTATGAAATCTCCTGCATCAGTTAAACGAGGAACTGTTCTTGACAGTTATCGTTGGCATTAAACAAATAAAGAGTAATTAGATGCCTATTCAGTGATTGCTTCTGTTGGCAATACTGAAGTCATATTTGCTGTTGATTGTTAGCTAAGATGATGCCTTAATGTTGCCAAGGGTGCTGTTGTTTTTTTTAAACCCCACTGAAATTTCTAGGCACCAGTTTCGCAGCTGCAGAATGATCATTTGCCTGCACATAAAATGTATAATGAGAATGCATTAGCTGTTCATCTGGCTCAACTGCAGACATGTGACCCTAGAGATAGTTTTGAGTGCCTGCCCATAGGTAAAGCAGGTACAGTCATAGGTGAAAGCAGAAGGTGTTCGCTGCTAAACAATAGACCTTCACCATGGAGTAACCCCAGAGAGGGAGCTCCGCATCCTGCACGGATGGCAGGTCGGTTCCTCACAGGATTGCTGGCTGGCCAAGACCAGCAGAGGCGGCTGCTGCTGTGGTCTGGACATGCTGGCTGGGAGACTGGGTCAGCACCCGTGTGGCAGCATGACTGCTGATCTGGCTGCATCGTGCCCCTCCACACATGTAAGGGGGTGTCTGTAGTGTCGACAAGCAATTTAAAGCAAGCAACCACCCTTCCTGGTGCTAGGTAATGCGATGTTCATTTCCAGTAAGCTTTCATGCATATGCAAGCTAGTGCTGCCTTCTCCCAATCTTTGTTCCACCCAATAGCCTGTGCTCCCACAAAATGTTTCTGAAAAGCACCGGCCATAGCAAGTATCCAAGTCCAAGCTTAAATACCAGCTGTAAATACCGAAAACTTTTCTAGCCCCAGTAAGGAAGCAAAATGCAGCCACTGGAGTATTCTACAGAATTTTTCAAAAGGGAAAATGATTTAAATGATATCTTTTCAACTCAGCTGTCACTTTATGAGTTCAGTTGTCCTTGCCTTGTACCACCATCTTTCTGGCAGCACTACTCTGCAGCTGAATGAAATCTCAGAAGAGACACTATCATTACAGCGGGATCACCATCCAAGAAGGATGCTTGAACTTGGAGTCCTGCATTGATCAGGGGTTGGACCCAGTGTTCTTCTTGATCCCTTTCAGCTCTAGTATTCTATGATTCTCTGACTAGCCCTAGGTGGTCAAGAGAAGTCAGAGGATGTCAACAGCCTTCCTAAACCCAGGTGGATGCACCCTCCAGTTGGAGGAACTAAAATGCTGAACTGGTCCCAGTCCCCTTCTCCTGACCCACCAGGATCAGTCCCAGGGCCCCAGAAAGAATTGGCAGTGTGTTCTCGATGGAGATCCAGAACTGCAGGCAGAGTGCCTATCTGGCAGCACTCCAGTTGCTCCTGTCTTCTGCTCGCAAAGAGGAAGAATGCTCTGAATGTGGACTCAAGCCATCAAACCAGAGAGGGTAGGATCAGATCATCACCACAACATCACCTATAGATCATCACCAGATCATCACCTATAGATCATCACCAGATCATCACCTATAGACTGTCTAGTTGAAGGCCACTCAATCCTGAAACCACATCTCTTGCTTTGCTCAGTGTTAGACAGCTCTTCTCCTCACCTTATCGTTAACTTTCTCATCCTTGACCCACAAGCCTACTCCTGTCTGGCAGAAAAGGAACAGTCCTCCTACCCCCAATATATGCTTTAACTTTCCAGATTCTTCTGGGGGTTGAGAAGCCAAACACAGAAAATCCAAAGGCATGTCTTTTCCTTCCCTCACAGAAATCCAGTCCAATGCAATCCAATTAAATCCGTTTGTGCAAGCCTCACTAAAGACGAACCAGAGAAAATAGTGTGAGCACAGTGTATTTCTAAGATGCGTGGGAGCATCGGGACCTTTTTCTCTTGTTCCACTTTATTACACTTCAGGGGCTGTTTTGTTGTGAGCCTGAGATCTGCCATGCTCTTCCAGTCACGTGTTGTCCTGGATCGAGCCGCTTGGCGGGTGGGCCACTGGTTCACTAGCAGGCCGCTGCCACTTCAGTAACGAAACCTGCAGGCGGACCGAGCAAACTTTTTACAAGGCAGTAACAGGGCAGTGGGGGAAGTAGGTCAGCATTGTGCAGGTGCTTTGATGCCTGCTTAAACTTGAAGCAAAGCCACTGTTTCTGCAGAGATCAGCAGAAAAGCTTTGCTGTTAGACTGGTGGCCATGACAGAACAAAGGTTCTGAGTCAGTGCTCCAGACATGTTGCCTGGAGACGTCTTCTGGGTCTTTGGGACACCTTTTTAAAATTCCCTGATTTTTTAAACTGCCCACTTTTAACAGGAGTGCCTTCCTCACTCCAGCCGAAAATGATACCCGTGTTTTTTTTTTTTTAAGCAGGTTAGCAAATGACAAAAATATAATCCCGCTTCAGCCCTTTTGAACCTAGGTTCTCTCCCTTTTTCCTTCAGACCTGCGTTATTGTACATTAGTATTTCAGCTGGTTCCTCCATCCGGGTAAAGAAACAATCTCACCGAAGCTGGTGGTTCAGGTATCTCAGAGCTTAGATGGAATGGCAGTTTCACCCTAAGCACTTGGCTGGTATCAACCTCAGATGTGCTGCTTCTCTGCCAAGTCTGCCAATGTCTATAAACAGGCGAAGGCATAAAATATTTGTTGGAATGAGTCCTCCCATAAATTGCACTGAGCAACCTGCCTAAGCTACTTCCTGGGCAGTACTAAAAACTCTGACACCTGAACACGGCATGATTCTATAACTCGCTTTGTATCTTTATGGAGCCAATATGCTTTACAACCCACATCTAGTTGGCTGTTGACTGTGCTGAAACTCTGCAAAGCAACACACGTTTGAGTGAAATGATGATTGCTCCCGCCCTGCCTCATTTTCCTTGCTTCATGTCTGTCTAAGTCATTGAAATTACATTCTTCCTTTGTATCATTTGGCTGGGTGGGCCTTTTGCCCCTTAATTTAAAGACAGAGAGGGAGGTGTGTGCGCACTGGTGTACACATGAACTACAGCTGCACATGCATGTGATTCAGGCGAAGGTTTTCACATTATAGTCCCAGTGAAAGGGGCTGGACTTAAGTCCCAAAGATTTCAGTGGGTCTAAACTGTGTCTCAGTTTGGATTCAGGCATCTTTCTTAGAAAAGATGCATCTGCTCACTAGAAGAAGTCTACACTTGATGCTGTTATTTTAATGACCTTTTGTTAGGCTGCTGGATGTCATTTGGCTTCTCGTTAGCCTCTTTGATCAGCCCAGTTCCCAAGGTAACCTTTTTGGGCAGGGCCCTTCTTTGGGCACATTTCTTCCTGCTCATTAGTCAAGGGATGCTGCAGAAGCTGCGACAGCTTACCCACATTTTTAAAGTTTAGTGCCTGCTGCAGCCATGAAGAAGCGCCAACTCTGAGGGAGGCTTGGAAGGCCAGGACAAGCAGTGCGGCCTTCACAGTGGTTCCTGCCACCCCCCAGCTTTGGAGTGATCTCCCCACTTAGGCCTGCTTGGCACCACCCTTGTCATTCTTTTGGACTGCAGGTGGCGCAGTGGTTTAAACCGCTGTGCTGCTGGGCTGGTTGATCGAAAGGTCACCGGTTCGAATGCACAACGGGGTGAGTTCCCGTTGCTCCGTCCCAGCTCCTGCCCACCTTGCAGCTGGAAAGCATGCAAATGCGAGTAGATGAAAAGATGCCACTTTGGTGGGCAGGTAACAGCGCTCCGTGCACTTCGGTGTTTAGTCACGCTGGCCACATGGCCACGGAGACTGTCTGCGGACAAACGCCGGCTCCCTCGGCTAGGAAACGGAGATGAGCACCGCCCCCCAGAGTCAGGCATGACTGGACTTAATGTCAAGGGGAAACCTTTACCTTTTCCTTTACCACCCCCCCCATGCCAAGGCACTTAAAGACATCCAAGGCTGTTTAATGTTTTGAGGGGGGTACCCATCCCAAATGTTTTATAGGTTAATTCTATATAATATTTTTAAACTGTTTCCAATTTATTTTAAAGAGCATATTCTGGAATTTTATGGTGTTTTGTTGTACTGTGATGTGTACAGACTACCCAGGGAACTCAGGACAATTTCACTGAGGTAAGAAAACCTGAATCCTACAAAGTCTTAAAACAATGAGAGAAATTATTAAACAATTTATCCAGGCATTAACATCTCTAAAAATATCTCACAATAGATTAAACTGTATCTGTTTTCCTTATTCGGGCCACACCAATATTTGGACAGGTCAGAAGCACCTGAAGAAAAGTAGTATTGCTTTTGCTAAAATGAGCATTGCTCTCTATCTTATATATACCTTTTGGTTGGCTCAATAAATACGTTACACTGAGCCAGCTTTTGTCTTTGGCCAAAATGAATACCTTTTCTTTTCATATTATGTAATCTTTGCTGTCTCTGATACCAGAGCGTTTTCCAGCAGGTCCTTGGAGGAGCTACGCACCCACAGTTCTCCCGGAAGGTTGTGCCCCTCTGTTTTGCTCATGGAGGAGCTATGCCTCCTTGCCCCAGATTGGCTCTGTGGCTCCATAAAGACACAGCGCGTTGCCAGCGCATGGGAATGGCATGTTTCCCATAGTGCATCAGCCTTTAATCAGGGCACCTTCTGCACTGGCCAGCTTCTCTTCTTTCACTTCACAACAAAGCCATGCTTCTTCGCTCCCGACCTCTGTACCGGGTGATAAGTGAACCTAATAACACATTTGGCTCTTGGAGAGCAGCGCGGTTGCTTCCCGTTAATTGACGCTCGGGAGCCGGAGAGAAAAATCACGCAACAGCCGGGATTTATTTATTTAAAACTTTAGCCCTGTGTCTTTCTGCTCCTTAGATCAGCCTTCCCCTGCCTGGAGGCCTCCAGACTTGCCTGTCCGTGAGCATCCTGACTGG
Organism: Varanus komodoensis; assembly: GCF_004798865.1. Classification (NCBI taxonomy): domain Eukaryota; kingdom Metazoa; phylum Chordata; class Lepidosauria; order Squamata; family Varanidae; genus Varanus; species Varanus komodoensis. Next base: position 72,695,961 of record NW_025335268.1, on the reverse strand, counting down.
GAATGATGGGGGTTGCAGTCCAACACTTCTGGAAGGTCATGCATTGGAGAAGGCCTTCTTCGATCATGACAGAATGTTTTTTGTGTGAAATGCTTCGGTTGTGTTACAACACCTGTATGTTAGACGTGGGCCAGTCGTCTTGGGTGAGAGAGCTTTTTCGGCTCCATGCAGCTGAGCCTTCGATATGGAAGCGAGATCTTTGCAGGTTCATTGCTTAATACACCTCCATGGGCCTCCAGTTGCTCTTCCCAGCCTCTCCGGGGGAAAAGGTTAATTAATTTAATTTCTGCACTGCCCATTAGCCAAAATGGCTTCCTGGGTGGGTCACAAATTCCACTTGGGAACATTTTGGAGGGAACCATATCTAGAAAGAACTATTGTAATGCAGTGGATCTAAAAATTAAGGTCTAGATGCTATTTTGAACAGGCAACTTAGACACCTGTTTAACAGGAATAAAAAGAGTAAATACAAAGGGTTCTGTCTGAAATAATTGCTATTTAAAGGAGGATTAACTTTTCAAAAAATGAAATCTGGTCTTTTTAATAAAAGTACCTGGCTCATTCAAAAAATTTTACTACGCTTTCTTTGTTGAGCCTGGTGGCCGTGAGTTCTTCAGTTTAACTGTGCATTTCATCAGTTTCAATATTGTTGCTTTTCAATTTCACTGTTCACTGACTATCCCCTCATTCCCATCTTAACATAAAGGGAGACATGGAAATGCTTGATCTGCTTTCTCGTCATCCCTTCTGTAAGCCAGAGCTGGTCTTTGGGGGGCTTTTTAATTTGGGATTTGTTCCATGGGGATGATGTAGAGAACAAACTTGTACAGCGTGTGTGTCAGAAACGGGTGCAGTTTGTACACGGCCCTGATCTACGAGGTTCGTGTTGTACAAATCATTGAGGGCTTTTGTTTTCATTGCCTAATTTTTCGCTGCCTCATATTGAGCAGAGTGTGACCACTGCAAACTTCCAGGAGTACTTTGACTCTCTTGGACATCTGGAAAAAGCACAGATGCACCTGAAAGATCAGACATTCCCACTGTGGTGCTAAGGTCAAGAATATTGCCTCCAGGAGATGACTGTCTGCTGTGATAGATTGCATTAGATAATTTGAATGGTGATCTGTTGCACTCCAAAATATATACTTTAAAATTTAAAATATATTTAATATTTATAAATCATCAGATGTAGTCTTCTGTAAAATTCTGAGAACTCCTGCTGGGGTGAAATTGGTAAGGCAAAGGTAATTTTAAATTCTCTCTGGATGTATGGATGTCCTCAGGTTGATTTTATTTTTTTTTCTTTCCCTCTCAGAAGTGGAGGTAGGAGTAAAATTAGTTCAGTGTGCCTCCCTGGGCCATATCATAAGCCTCGGAGGACTGGAAGCCTCATACCGGATCGGTATCTATTTGGACCCATCGGCTCCTGGGTGGGGCCGACTGCAGGCTTGCAGCAGAATTTGCATGAACCCTGAGAACCGTCCAGAACGTGGCACAAAAGATACAGGTGCACAGCAAGTGGTGAAATGTGAAGACCGTCCCTCTAGCCCTTTTTCTTTGGTGCTAATATCCCCCTTGGGGAAGGCCTGTACTTGCGCAATATGGGGGTGCCCATGCACGTTTCTTGGCACATGTATTGGAAATCTGCGTACTAGTCTTATCTCAGAATGTGCTGGGCATTTTATTATTCCTGGTGCAAGGGCTCCAGGATGGATAGTGAAGGCTGTGAGGGGCAGGAATTATGTGCCCCATGCACCGGTGTGTGGATGTGCCTCTTCGGGCATCAGTGTCCGATTTGCGCCATCAGTTGCTGGTGGTAAAGCGCCTGCCTGAAGATCCTGGGCTTAAGCGTTGGTATTTCCAGTCACCGGAAGGATCCTTCAGGACTAGGTTGGGAAGGGTTCCTCCCTGGGACCTTGGATAATTGTGATCATAACAGACTTGAGATGATCTATGCTGGATCACATCCAGGATCCTTCAAGTCCAGCATTCTGTTCACACAGTGGCCAATCAGCTGGCCGCTGTGTGAACCCACAAGCAGGATCTGAGTGTAGCCCCACTCTCCTACCCACCTTCCTCAGAAAGTGGCATATGAAGGCACTCTGCCTCTGGAAGTAACCTATGGCCCTCAGGACTGTCCAGTCCCCTTTGAAACCATCAAACTTGATGGCCAACATACTTCCTGCAGATAATTCTATAATAGGTGTGCTGCGTGAAGGACGTCCATGTGTCTTTCCTGAGTCTTCCACTAGACTTCTTCAGGGGATCACCTCTTTGGTTTCTAAAGAGGGGAGCAAAGGTCTTCTCCGCACCATGGATAATTTTATAAACTGCCATCATGTTCACTTCTCTCTAAATTAATTAATCCCAAATATTTCTCAAATAAAACAGCCTAGAGCCTAAACAATCTAAGCTTTTCTCCAAGTGAAGGTGTTCCAGCGCCTTCATCGTTAACAGCTACCCCTTTCTGCACCTTTTCCGAGTCTGCAGTAGGCTTTCTTGAGTGCAGTGGCCAAACTGTATGCAGGATTCTTATAACGGCTGTAGGACATGGCCAGTTCTCTTTCTGATTCCCTCCTTAATTACTCCTGATACGGAGCTTGCCTTTTTCATAGCTGTCACTTGCTGGGCCGATGTCTTGATTGAGCTGCTCACCACAACTTCAAGATCTTTTTGGTGAGTCACCACTAGCTCATATCCTATCAGCCAATACAAGAGTTTCATGTGTTCATTTCAGGAAGGCTACATGTCATTGCATGCAGTCTGGGTTATATACTTACATTCAATTATTACTGCTTTACTCAATCTGCACAGTTCTTTCCATCGTTCCATCTAAATGTTTAAAAGAGCCTATTAGACGCTATTAGGTGGTCCATTAGTAGTGATAAAGCTGGCAGAAACTTAATGCTGAAGGGCATCGGAAGAACAAGGAGTAACATCTGACCTTTTAGACTCTTGCTACAGCACTATTCCCAGTCTGCAAAGAGGGTGCCATGGGTTGGGTCAGGCCAGGTCACCTTTGCCTTGGCAATTATGGAGACTGAACCCTGTCACATACACATTAATATTTTAATTTCTTTTATATTTTAACGAAACATTTTGTTTTCCTCTACTTTTGTGGCTTACTGTAAAACACTGTGTTGAATTTTCACCAAAAGCTTAGCAACCAACACCTGTCTCCAAATTTTGATGCCATTAAAAAAAAAAAAAGGCAGCAACACGCTGGCAAATAGAGCGTGTTCTGCTGGAAGTGCCTGCTTTTAAACTAGGTCTTTCACATCAAAGGTCAGTGAACGAGCCATTCAGCTATTCATGGGTTGTATTTGGCTGTAACAGAAAACCGTGGTTTATTGTCACGGGAGCAACCTGGAGTGAGTCTTGGGCTTTTTCTGGCTTGACTTTGCAGGGGAGTTTGGAAGCTTTCTTTGGCATTTGTGTTTAATTTCAGCTCGCTATTTTGCTTGAGCCCAACAGACTGCAGTTAAACTTAACTCTGGTAACCGTGGGTTATAAAGCTGGCTTCTTTCTGCAATGCATAATCAAGATTAATTGCATTGTAGGATTTAGATATAATGCTAATATAACAACATGAATTGGGCAGCTTCTGACTGCCTCCTCGTGGTTGTGCCACAGGAAGAGGGCACTGGGTCACACGGGCTTGATGTTCGGTGTGGCTTGCAACGAGAAGCTGCTGCTGTCATCTGAGGGCTGGCAAAATGCCTCGTTTCTCATCCTGGACACTTGAAAGTGCCTCTGTTCATGCCAGTGCTGCTGTTGTAACTGGTTAGCAGCTCCTTGGTTTTAATGTCAAGGTGAGAACATGTTCCTGTCTTCGCCACAAGCTGGAAAGCTAACTTAGGCGTTAATCTAGGAATCGGCAAATGAGCCTTCTCTTCCTCCTGAAATCACTCGGGGCTCTGTCGTTTAGGATAGCTGGATGCTAAAATGCCTAAAATGAATGTTGCAGCATTCTTTGGATGTTAGTACGTGGTTCTTTAGTATCCAGATTTCCTGACCTTACAATTGCATGCTGTTCCTTTTGATTCTATCTCCATTTAGCAGACTGATGGCCTCTATGAGGAGGCAGAGCGCTGGAGCAAGGTTGGGCTTGAATAGTCATTGCTGTTGCAATTACTTTCTGAGGCGTGTTTTAGGAACCTCTCCTGTAGAGGAAGCCAGAGCATACGAACCAGGGGAATAATTTGATGAGGATAGTTAAATCTATTCCCCGCTGTTGAGCAGACATGGGATGAAATCAGATCAGAAACTGCTGTCAGGAGCTAAAGTCTTAGGCTCCAGGGGCAGTTAGGGGGTTAGCAGAGTGGGGCAGGGTCTGTGCAGGTAAGGGCTTGGGGGATGAGGAGAGATAACCTGCAGGGGAAGCCCAAGCCTTTGCAGGCCAGATGGGGGAACTCTGGGAGTTGGGGGCTCCCCTTCCCTGGTTTAGATTGTGCCCTCCAGATACCACACTAAGCATGTTTAGCAAGACTTGTGGTTCTTCCACTGGAGGAGTGGGTGTCCAATTTGTTATAGACAGATGCTCTTTTAAAATCACCCTTCATTATGAGAGAGAGAGAGAGAGAGAGAGAGAGAGAGAGAGAGAGAGAGAGAATAACCCAAAGTGACATATTTAAGCACTGAAACCACAGTTCAAGCTGAGACCACAGCTTGTCATGTTGTCCAAACCAGGAGAGGGTGGCTTGTGGGGATATTTGAAAAGCCACCCATAACTCATGCATTGTTTTCAAGTTGTTTGTGGTTTGTTACTCAGACTCCAGAAAAAACCCACGAGCACCAGGGTTTTGGGGAGTTGCTGCAGCTCGAATATTCAAAATGGCGGCAGAGGTGCAGCAGGCAGCCATGACTTTAATGCGCCTCAGTGGGCTGCTCAGTTGTGTGAGCTGCGACTTCGTTGGCTTATTGCCCTTCGGAGTCCCCATTTCCTTTCTCTCTCATCACGGAAAGCAAATCCCATCGAGTTTAATCTTGGAGCACCGCACAGTATCACAGCACTGCCATACACACAAATGCAGGCCCGTTCCTATGCTTGGGTGGGGAGATGGAGAGGGCAAGAAGAGGTAGGGGCACGTGGTGGGAATTCGGAAGGTCTTCAGCAGCACCGCAGCACGTGGAAGGGACGGATCAGTGCCATTCAGATTAATCTTGTTTGAAACTTCAAGACCCAGCGAGATGCCGTGGTTGATGAACGGACTGCAGCAGTTAAAACTGTGGCATTGTTTTGTAGATGAAAGAAGATTGATTGGGAGTTGGCCGAAGAGATCTCGATGCCTCGTTATTCAATTCACCCCCACCGCACACACGCACACCCCGCTCTGTGCTTTACTCAGACTTCCTTGTAACCTCCGTGCTCCCAAAAAGTGAGCCTCATGTAAGGGACCTGATGGCATTTCCTGACCCTGTTCTTTCAAGCAACCCCACCAGCAGGTTTTGGGCTAGAGGTTTGCATTCTGGGTGTTTCACAGCTGCTCTCCTTACCCTCCTTTTAACATTAACCTTCCCTTTAAGCTCAGTACACTGCCGGAAGGCCCAGAAACACCTTTCATGGCCTTTCACTTTATTCAGTACAAAAAGCCCTTGTTTCGTCACTTCGTGTTGCATTGCGCAGTCTTGTCAAGTCGGTCGTGATGGACAGATCTTTATTCCCCGTACAAACATGAGGCATGTCAGTTGTCAGCCGTTCTGGCAGAGAGATTGTTTCATCCTTCATCTGACCACCCCTCCATTCTTCACTCCTTCAGGGAATGAGTTAGAAATGCCTTAGCAAGCATAGATGGAAGCGCTGCAACGGAATCTAATGAAGGGGTTTTTGTTGGATGGACGTTAATGAATGAGAAGTAAAAAACCCCCCATTTTTCCAAAGCTTAATAGTGATGATGATGATGTTTCCGTACTATTATGTTTTAAATGTTTAAACCCTATTTGGGGTCAAAACTAACCTGAAAAGGTTTCTATCAAACTTGGGACTCTTTTTTATTATTGGCTAGAGAAACAGGACTTTGCATAGATTTAAATATGTTTTTAAAGTTATCATAAATGGAAAAAGAAGGATGTGGGAGCTGACCCAGCAGGCTCGATGTTTTTGATGATGGATGTTGTTTGTAGTGTTTTTTGTTTTGTTTTGTTTTGTTTTAGGATTATAATTTCAAATACAACTTATTTAAAAAAAAACACACACCTAACCTGAAAAGGGTGTAAAACTATGTACAACATTCCCCTTTAATTGGCATCCCTTCGTACTCCGTGTTTTCTCCTGTTTTGGAGATCGATTTGTTCTGTGGTGACACAACCCTATGTCCAAGGATGTATGTATGTATGTGCGTGTTTGGCTTGGCCACAAGCCACTGAGTTGATGGACCCACCCCCCTGACCCCCGCAACCAGAGGAGGCTTGCTTCTCAGCCGCTGATTGGCTAATCTTGCTCGTCAATCTTGCTCCGTATCTTAGTGCGTGGTTTGTCCCGACCCTCCTTGTCTTCATCGAGCTCCCTTCCAGAGTCTGAATTTGGAATGCCCTGAGTTCTCTTCCCTTAAGAGAAGCAGACCCAATCCTACTGTTCGTATTTCCGTGTCTGTCCATCTGTCTGTGTGCAAGACAGAGCATGCGTGCGGGAGAGCGCAAATCCGAGCGAATGGGGAAAATTGAAATGCCTCTTATCCAAGATACTAAGAATCTAAATTATCCAACTTGGCAAACCTGATCTCCTAGGAACTAGGCAATGCAGGGATGATAACAGGAATATCATAACAGAGTATCATTATACTCTGATAATATATAAATGGTTTTTAACACAGTATCATATTTTTAAGTAAGATGAGGTAATTCTCAGATATATCTTATTATCTGTTGCTTTTTTAAAAAAGACATCTTAATTGGATTCTATTTGAAGAAGATACCGGATGAACGTAACAGATTTTCGACAGCAAGGCGTTTAAAATGCTTTGTACTTTTCACAACAGATCTTGTTGTCCAGTCCTCATCAAGGCTGAGACTGGGGTTCCCCATCTACCGCCAAGGCGGGGAAGCTGTTTCTTGGGGCTGGGAGCAGGTTCCAGACAAACAGGAGTTGACCGTCTAGCCAGGAAGGCGGGGGACAGGGAGTTGCGCAGAGGAAATGCTGCCTCAGCCACGGTCCAGGTGGCCCCTGGGTGTTGTTGCGCTGGCCCTTGTCAGCGGGTTTCCTCGGAAGTAGCGCTGGGAGCAGGAGGCCTTGCCTTGTCAGGCCAGTGTTCTGCCTCACGCCGCTTGCTTGTATTGGGGCCCATATTGCTGGGCTTGGGGGAACGATGGGAAAGTATGCAGTCCTGCACTGGGGACCGACTGGAGGATGGGGTGATGCGACTGGTTACTTGGTGGGCTGTGTTAGTGAAATGTGGCATATGCATTTAGCTTTGCTTTTAAGTCCCTCAGCCGTTTTCAGCTAAAGGGCCACGTAGAGCTGTTCTAAGCGAAGATGAGTTGACAGTATGCAGGAAGCTTTCTCCCCTAGGAAATGACTTGGGGCAGCTGCAGTAAATTTATTTATTTACTGCATTTATATGCTGCACCCATATCCATGAGGCAGAACACTCTGGGCGGCTTACAATACACACAGTACCAACAATTAAAACAATTCTATAAAAACTCAGTATGAAGAAAATGATAAAATAATGCAATAAAGCAATACACCCAGACATTTGCTTAGCAATAAAACCATGTAAACAACCAAATTAAAGCCATCATAATAAATAAAATTATTTGGCATCTAAAATTCGAACATGGCAGTGGCAGCATGCAACCAATATAGTAAACCATTGTGAAAGCCAACCAACTTGTTCACAGTATTTGCTGAAAGAAATTTGGTTTTCTTTGGTGTCTGAATGAAAGAAGAGAAGAGTCACCTGGCGAATCTCCAACGGAAGCTTGTCCCAAAGGTGCGGTGCTATTGCAGGAAAGGCCCTTCTCCTGGCCATCTCCCCACTTTGGAGAAGGGCTTCAGATGAGGAACTGTGATCACACTGGGACATACGGCAATTCAGAGTTGAGTTCAGAGCCGAATCTGAACCCAGACCTCCCAGATAAGAGTCCCCATTCCCTATGGATTACTTTAGTTTTCTTCTTTTTAGCATGCTATACTGAAACTGGGACTGGGATGCTGTACATCCCCAAGTTTGGCTGCAGGCTTAGTTCTGGAGAATCATGAAGCCAAACGCTTCAAACATGGTTCCTGAGATGTATTCAGGCAGGAAGTTGGTCTTCTACAAGGAGTCTTCCTTTTTGGTGCTCGGCTTTTCATCATTGTTTCCGTAGTTCCCAGATCTGACTGCTTTAGAAAAAGAAAAGTAAAAGAGATTTTGGTCATTATGTGCTTCTTGGTAACACCTTGGCCTCTTAAGTTCCTCCTTTGAGATGAAGCCATTGATTTATTGCACAGAAGGAGGAAAGGGCAAAGCTTCCCTTTGCAGCTGGGCAGTTGCCATGCAGGACAAGATGGCAAATTTACTGTTTTGGAGGGAGGGGCTGCAGCATCGAGTTGTAAGCGCATCTCCCCTCCTGCCCACCCAGTGCATCTATCCATGCATCCCATCCATCTATTCATCCTTATTTTCTTGTTGCAACAAAGGTAAGGCAAAATCAGTTCCAACATTGACCTTCACCGTGCTTACTGTCCTACCCGATTTGACATAGGTTTGTTTCAGGTCATCTCAGAATTTAAGACTAAAATTTCAGAGGGGACCTCCCCCTGCAAGGTGTTTCTCAGATCTGTATGTTTATTAGAACTACTCAGAAAAAGAAGCATTGAACCTTGTGTGATTTCTCATTTACAACTAAAGTGCAACATTCAGCTAATTGAATACATGGCCACTGTTAATTATTTTGTTACAGCTAATTGATATTCACTGAGATCATGTTCTGCAGCTCCATAAATACAGTATTACCTAGCCAGTGTATATATCAACAGCGAATTCTCTGCCTGTGGCATATTTATGCTGTCTCCTGTATAAATGTTGCCGTGTTTTTTTATTTGGTATTTTTTGTTGCTTGCTTCGCATTATTTTGAAAATAAAAAGTCATTGGCCACTTGGTGGATACTGCTCATGTGAATTATTTATGTATTTGGCCATTCCTGCAGTTTCTCTCACAGAGGAGAAACCCGTACCTCTCGGTTGTCACAAAACCAGTTTGTTGCACTGGGGATTAATGACTCTATACTCCTGATGCTGAATCAGGCATAATTTGGCAGAGTGGCTAAGAAACTGCGCTATGAACCAGGAGCGCCGTGAGGCTTCGGCGAATGGGGCGGCATAAAAATGTTCTAATAAATAAATAAATAATAATAAAGGCTTGGGATGTGTCCAAGTACCACTTTACATTTACGTGGTTTGGGTTCAATTCTATCTTTTGTTAAAAGGAACTCTGACAGAAGTGTTGGGAAGGATCTTGGAGAGTTACTCCCCGTTGGGTCGACAGTGTTGAGCTCGAAGGACCAGTGGTCTCCTTGGTAAAATGTCATTGGAAACGACCTAGTCACTGGCCTCATCCCACTCATGTCAGGTGCTCTGCATTGGCACCTTCAGCCCCAAGAGCCTAGAAGTTCCCTTCTGGATCACACCAAAGGTCCATCTAGGACAATACTTCATTTTCTCAGTTCCAGCTTTCCTGGTTACTCCAACCTACCTGCAGCTTCTTGGCCACATTTTGGGTTGACTAGGCTGCCTTTTCAGACTTGACTTCCTCTTGCTCAAGTGATTTACAAAACAAGGCTAAGCATTGGTGCCTCTTCTTATTCTTTTATTGTAATACAGTCTGTATATTTATGAAAAATACTGTAAATGGTGCAGGTGGAGAGTTATCAGGTCACATGTCTTACACCCATGGTGCATGCAGGCCTCCATATCTGTGGATTCTCCTTTGATTCCTCCAGTCTGAAGTCTGAAGTAAACTCCAGTTAACTAATCCAAAAACATTTCGCAGGGCATCAGTCCCACAAACCTCTTCATCACCCTTCAGTGACAGAAGTCTCTCTGTACTGCGTATGGACTTCTCACTGTTTCCCCAGTTTATCCTTTTTACCCCATGGAGGAGCAATTCGCGATTCCTATGGATTTGTGTAGCTTTGGAAATTAAGAAATGCTAAACAGCTTCTTAAAGTTGCAACACCCAGGTTGCCGGTGCTAAGATTCCATGCACTACAACGCCCCTCAAACCCTGCTCCGTCATCCAGATTGTGGCGGATCTGTGGAATACTATACTGGGCTAAGAATTCCCAAATGCATTAAGTCTGGTGCTCACTGGGATCTGGTTTCTGTATGTTAATGCTCATCTTACCACCCTGGTATCTTTCTTGCTTTCTACTGTGCAGTGACCCATATCCTCTTTAGAAGCAAACTGTGGACGGGCTGGGGAAAGAGAGGGCTTCATGTGTGGGCTGGTTCACACATTCATATCCATCACTTCACCCCTGCAGCCTTGCATGTATGAATAGATCATCCCTGATCAAACACCAGTGAGCAACCTTGCAGGTCACACGTCACCTAATGTTTTTGCAGAAAACCAGTGCACACCTTCCGCAAGAGCTGAATAATCGAGCAAAGAGCTATTCTGTGATGAACAGAGGAATGAGCTAGAATTATGTCTTACAAGTTTATAAATGGGGTGTGTTTGTGTGTTCTACTTCTTCAAAGTTTAGAAATCCTTTAATTTTCTCTTGTGCACACTTCTCGTTCCACAGCAGCAAGTCTGTTAATTTGCTGCTTTTGCTTTCCTTGAGAGAGGTTCAGGCAATTGCTTTTAATTGATCTGTTGAAGTCAGGAGAATTTGTTTGTGATTAGCTACCTTGCAGCCTCCCCTAGTCACTTACTATGCATACCTGACCTTTTCCTTTGTTTTGTTATGCTCTTAAATTTCCTGGAGTGGTAAATGTTGGAAATTCAAATAGCTTTGTGACTTTTTCCTGCCATTTTCCGTGTTAGTGACTTCATGACCTTGAGCTCTCTCTTGGCAAGGGAATGGAGAGAGACTGAGTTTTCTGAAACCATTCATTTTTGAGGTTCCCCATGTATTATGGCTGGTCCTGCTCCAGTCAAACCTGATCTTAATAAATACCATTCCTGTTGGTTCCATGCTGGAGGTTTGGAGATGCCTCTTAAACTGTTCATTAGTGTGAATTGTTAGAGTTTCTGTTCTTCATGTAGCAGCTGCTTCTCCCAAATCTGTCATTATTCATGTGCACAGATGCGGCTTTGGACCAGCAAGGCATATGGGTAGTCATTTCACATACTGTACTTTTGTAATAACATAAACATGTTACATGATTTTCACATTTGCCTACTTGGGGCAAGACAACCTGATGTCTTTAAAATCTTTTGGACTATAGTCCCCATAATCCTATGTTGAACTGGTTTGTCTAATATATCTTGAACTGAAGAACAACTACTGTCTTTGCGACTAAATCAGACTGGATCGTGAATTTCGTCCATATCAGTGCTTTTCAACCTTTCCACAGCAGGGAACTGGCCAAAACAGGAAAACCACCAAGGCAGAAACAAAACCCCCCATACAGATAATACTGCATTCTGTGTATTGGTCTCCAAAGACAATTCCAAAAAAAATGAAAATTCTCCTAAACAACCAGAAACCGAGCAACAAAAAATGCCAACAAAAGAACAAAATACTGAAGTGCGGCTCTCCCTGATCCGTCTCTCCCCTCCCCAGCCTCCCTGCTTGCACTGGCTTACCCTGGGCAAATGCAATGCCAACCAAGGACGAGGTGGTGGAATGCAGCTAGCCCCTGTGGCGAGCAGGATGCGGACCTCTCACGGACTGGCAGGAGATCTCCTGCAGATTTAGAATAAGAAATGGAAATTTAAGAAATCTTGTAATGCACAAAATAAATGTGAATGCAGGGTGGTCCCATCTGAGCGTGTTCCGATTTTTATTTGTGAAATTATGGAGAATCTGAAAATCTTTTATGGAGTAATAGCAGGCAGACACAAATGCAGGGAAGTAAAGGCAAAGTTTGCCCTAAATTGGGACCAAATTCAAAATGCCTTCCTATGAGTCAGTGTTCATTTTTGCCACACCTCTGCTAACGGCTTGGGACCTGGATCCCTAAAGGAGCGCCTGTGTCCATATTTGCCCTCCCGCCCCCTGAGATTGGTGGCAGAGGCCCTTCTCTGGGAGCCCTCCGTGAAAGACATCAGGTGAGTGAGTACCCGGAGGAGGGCCTTCTCTGCAGTGGCGCCCCACCTCTGGAATGCGCTCCCCAGAGAGGTCCGTCTGGCACCGTCATTTTTTGGCACCAGGCCAAGACCTTTTTATTTAAACGATATTTTAATAATCACTGATTTTATTTATTGGTTTTATAATTTTGTGCCAGGATGTTTCCAGATTTTATATATGTATGCATGTATATATTTGTGTGTGTGTGTGTGTGTGTGTGTGTGTGTGTGTGTGTGTGTATTCATAATGTTGGAAGCCATCCCAAGGCTTATGCGAATGGGACGGCATACAAAAATTACAAATAAATAAATAAATAAATTTACCTTCTGCAATAGACCCCCAATGCTGGGATTATCTAATCTGTCCTTTCATGTGTTAAAACACTTTAGAAAATAGCCTATTAATTTTTGAACCAAAGTTGAAATTTTTGTTTTGTTCCCAGTTTTGTTGGAAAAAATATCTATGTGTCTATAGCTGTGGGCGTTAATATGTGTCTTGCACGTTTTATGGCTTTATTTATATCCTGTTTTTCAAAATGAATTCATGGCTTTGTTTTCTGGATTTACATGCTTCCAGGAAATGGAAATTAAGGTAAGCAGTACAGCCAAGAATTCAGTAAAGGCAATGAGAAAAGTAAAGCACACATCATAGAAAACAGAAGCTGTCACAAGTGATGTCCCAGGAGCCGAAGGCCCATGTGGGGAGTGGAGCAGGCAGGGCCAAAGTTGCAAATCATTGAAGGAGAGGCTCTGAGCCACTTACTCCGTTGACGGAGCCCCCTCATACAGTAATTCTCCAACACTGTCAGAACCAAGCCACCACAAACCAAGGCAGTTTTTAACCTCCTGAGGTGTGTAAAAGCCAAACACTAGAATTACAGCACCTCTTTCATTTCCCCAAACAAGAATAGGTTGTACCTGACTCCAGAAGGCATTGCAAAGTAGACTGCATATTTTATAGGAGGGCCCAAGGCTCATTAGTAGAGAATATGCTGTGCATAGAGGAAGCCCAGGCTTCAGTCCCCAACAGCTCCTATTAGGAGACCTCATGTTACAGGGCCTGGAAAGACTGCCCCCCCCCCCCCCCCCCCAGCATGCACATAGGAAGCCATCGCCAGTCCCTGGGTTAGGTAGACCTTTGATGCTGCTCTAGCCATGAGCACTCTCTATCAGTGAAAGCCTAGAGCTTCAGGGCGGTTTTTGTAGGAGAAGAGAGAGGAAGTTCCCCAGTAGTGCAGGGAACCCTGGATAGACTCTCCATCTTAAGCACGCTTCTCAGCTTGCTGCATGCACCCCTTAGATCAACTGTGCAGGTTCTGATATGCTCTTTCCCCCGTCTCTGGTGGGATGTGCCAGTTGAGGACAAAGTCTTCAGCAATGTGATTTATGGAAGTCAGCAAAGATCTAAATCTACCTGATGTCTTCCAGCTATTTTGGACTACCACTACCAACAGCACTAGCCACTAGGACCAATGGTTAAAGGCTGATTTAGATGAGGACAATGTGGCTGTGTCAGTTTGGGGTATGGTAGATGGATTTCAATTAAGGTAATTAAAATGGGAGACCTGTGGCTGAGGAGTGGCATAAAAATAGGTGAGATGAGTCAGGAGCTGATTTAAAATTGCAACTTAAATCGGCCACTGAAAAGGCCAACTTAAATCAGGTTTCCTAATGATATTTTTATCAGTTTACCACTATTATTACAAACAGTATTATTTGCACTGTTTGTCAAATGTATAAAACTAAGCTTTGCATTCGCTGCATTTTTCATGTTTTCCAAGCTTTCCTTCTTACATGTGGAGGGAAAGTCTTTGATCATTCCCATGCAACTGCCTTCCCAGCCTCCAATTCCAGTTGCATTGGAGTCCAGCTCTCTTCAGTCCTAGCTTGTGTGGCTAATGGCCATTGGCCAGGATGATGATGATGATGATGATCATCATCATCATCATCATCAAACATCTGTTGGGCACCAGGTTGGAGAAGGCTGCCTCTAGAGGTAGCTGACATGATGGCTTGTAAGGCTAAGTGAAAAAAAGCAGGGCTTTGCACACCGGACAGCTTTATCTTCTATTCTTCTTCCTTTGCTCACTGTCCTGGCTCTGTTTCATTCTCACAAGAACCAAACTGCAAAGAAGAACCAATTGCCCAGGGCTGATACAGCGAAGCTTCCAAAAGATACACTATTTTCAGCAGGTACTAGATAGAATGTAGATATGTGTATTTGGCAAATTATCAGGTTGCTCATTTACACAGAAAAATCTCCTTTACCTCCGGCAGTCCATTGAATTTAGCAGAAGGAGTCCTTTCAGTTTCTAGTTTCAAGCATAGGGTTAATGTGCTTCTATGCAGAGTATTTAGTATTATCCAAATTGTTATTTGGGGAATGTAGATTTTTTAAAAGAAAAAAGGCAAAGAAGACCCTAGTTATTTATATATTTAATCTGTGCAGGTTTGAGATTTCATTGGTATCCTAGACATGAAATGTTCCATGTCCTCTTCCTGACCCCTTGATAATCATTCCGTGCTCAAGGACTGTGCTTTGCAAGCCTCCCTTCTCCCGTGCAGCCTGCTCGGCTGATGGGAGGGAGTAAAAATGCCTCTTTGATCAGCAGCGAGGGAAACTGTTTGCAAGCAAAAATATTATTCAGAGATGAAAGACTAATGCTTTAGCTTAAAACAGGCAAGGATGTACCTGCTTCGCCTGCACCTACATCACAAACATTAAAGCTTCCCCAACTTACCTGATAACTCCTGGAGCTCTTGGTGTTTAACAGGATAATGAGCCAGGTGGGCACCCAGCTCCTGAGGATTTTCATGATCCTGTTTTCCTTGGGATGCACATCTATAGTGCAGTCCTAACCGGAGTTTTGGGTGCTACCATTAGTTCTTGTCCTGCTCCGCTGACGAAGAACTGTAGTTCTGCATGGGGTACGGGCATTTCAGACAGGAATCCCCTGCATCCTTCCAGGTGCTGCCAGGGGGCTCGAACAGGGAAAGCTCGGTGAGCTCAGGTGCGTTGCTCCTGCCCCTCCCTGGCAGCTGGCCGGCAGAGCCAAGCGAAGCGCAGCTCGGTCTCTGCCGCAGAGCAGTGCCAGCGCTGTAGAGGGGCCGGGTGCCCGCCAGATGTGCTGGACCGCAGCTCCACCGTCCCGGGCCCCGTGGCCACGCTGGCTGCAGATGGTGGGAGCGGCAGTCCTGTACCTGCACCTTGGGAGTGGACCAGCTTGGACAGGGCTGGTCTCAATGGTGGGAAGGGAGTGTTGCCGTCTGCTTGGCCACGAGAGTGGCTGCCCCCACAAAAAAATCTGACAAGAATGCTGCCGCAGCTCAGCCCTTGGTGTTGCTTTGCTGCATTATCCCATTATTTTTTAAAAAATACATTATTTTGACATCCTACCATTTTTCTTTCCAAGGAGCTCAAGGTGGCTTAAATAATCCTCCTGCTTTCAGCCGTATCCCCACAACAACAACCCTGTGGGGTAGGGGGGCTGAGAGTCCGACTGGCCCCAGGCCAATCAGGACGCACCGTGGCCGAGGCGGGACTAGAACCCAGGTCACCTGAGCCCCAGTCCCGCACTCTTAACTGCTGCACCACGTTGGCAGATGAATGGCACCCTGCCGGGGAAGACTGCTGCCTGGGAACGTTTTAAGACATGCTCTTTACAGATAGAAAGGGAGGCTTGTGGAAGCTTCCCGCCTGCCCCTGAGGGGGCTGCCCTGGGGCCCTTCTGCGGACCACGAGGACCAGGAGAGAGAGTGCACGGGAGGCAGGGTTCAGATCTGAACTAAAACACTACGTTCCATAAATGGTATAAAAGCAACTGTGCCACAGGTTGCTTTTATACCATTTATGGAAAATGGGAACGGGGGAATACAGAGGGCGGGCACCCAACTTTCTCAGTACTCCCATCACGATCATCATAAAAGCCTTGGCAGAACCAAACAGGCTGCAGCTTTCATCCCCACGTAAGGGTTAACAGGCATAATTCATACCAAACTGGTGCTTTGCTGGAGTTTGCTTTTCCTTGATCCAGTTTTCTCTCTTTTGTGTGTGTGTGTGATGCTTTTTTTAGGCCAAGCAGCTGGAAGAGAAAGACAGAGAGCTGAAGAAGCATGAAACATACTACAAAGAGCAGCTGGCTCGCCTGGAAGAGAGGGTGAGAGAGCTTATTCTCTTTTTAATGAAGGGTTTTGCTGTTAATTCCTGTTAGGCACTCAGTTTGGGACTAGATTCGAATTGTGCGGTCTGGATGAGAAGTGGGCTACAGCCCCTGGCATAAGCCCAGGGACCAAAGGCACCTTGCATCCTCTGCCTCCCAGGAAGAACATCGCATCCCGGAGGAGACCGACCTGGCCTTGTTCCTCAGCCAGAGAAGGGGCACTTGCGGGAGCTGGCTTCCCATCCGCCTCTGCCCAAGAGTATTCTGCTCCACTGGACTCCCCTGCACTGCTTGCAACAGTACAGGGCACGAGTGGCCGGGAGCAGACAAATGCACCAGGGCCAGGCAGCGAAGCGAGGGAATGCAAGGCCAGAGCCCAAGTCACAGTAGCAGGCAGGGTCAAAGTTGGGAGGCTGGCGAGGTCGAGCTGGCGAGGTACGGTCTGGTAAACAAGGACACAAGGTCAGAATGAGTCAGAGGTCAGGAGCTGGCGAGAGAGCACAGTAAGGGGGTGGGTACCTTGGAGCCGGAACCAGGAGCCTGGAGCAGGCAGGAGCCACGCACCGAGAGAGGCTTCCGAGCACTGGCGGCTGCAGCAGAGTCTGGGGCCAGGTCATCATTCTGCTGCTGGGCCAGACCCTGCCACTGCTTGGGCTGGGGGCCTGGAGGCTGCTGGGCAGAGCGGGACTGGCTGTGTGGGTATTATTACCGGGCTTGGTAGGGGCTGCCTCAGCTTGCCTGGCTGGCCAGACTTGGTGGCCCACTTTGGTCTGGGTATTTTTCACGGGACATTTTGAGTATTCTTTTCCTTCCTAATACTTCTTACGCTGGAGGGCCAGTGTTGCTTTAAAGAACTTAAGGGGGCTGTCCCTTCTGCCTTGTCCACTTGTCATAGGAATGGAAGCACTGTATTTTGATTAGAACCAGCTAAAAATCACAGATTAGGTTAAGTGTTGAGTTTCATAGAATTTTTACTCTGGTTCAGTTTTAAAAGAGGAAGGAAGGAAGGAAGGAAGGAAGGAAGGAAGGAAGGAGGGAGGGAGGGAGGGAGGGAGGGAAGGTGAGCAGGGAAAAAGGGAAATTTGTTGCCAGGAGAAAGTATGGTAAAATATCAGCCAGAATCCCTGAAGTCTGTTATGGGGGATTCTTAACATATGCCTACTTTATTATTTATTAACATTTGTAAACCACTCTACATATAAAATATATTTCCAGTCATATCATGCCAATATCATATTATGCCAATAGGATCATGGATGGTCTTTTACTTGGGGGAAGGCTTGCTTAAATAGAAATGTCTTTAGCAGGTGCCGACAATGCAGTGTTGGTGCCTGCCTGACATCAGCGTGCGGCTGTGAGGTCTCCAGAGAGGGAGTGAGTGCCCTGAAGGCTCCGCTCTGAGTGGACTTTATATGGACCTCAGGACAGGTCCCTGTGGGACCAGTTGATTTTTCATTCTAGGACCATATTGACTGGGCAATTGGTAAGGAGGACGGCTTGCTTGCAGGCACCCTTGTGCCAAGTTGTTTTGGTTTTCCTAAACTAGTAACGGACCTAAAGTCTGGCCTGGAGTAACCATCCCTGAAAGAGGAAGATCCCAGCAATGGTCAGGTGGCTGCGTTGTACCTGCATCTTTTGGACGAACCTTAAGAGCAGCTTCCCCCAAGAGGGGAAGTTGCAGGATCCTCATCTCGAGGTCCCTCGTGCCCGTGCAGCTGTGTCCAGATGTGACTGTTGCTGGGGGTGGCAGCTGAGCAGGATAAGAGGCAGTCCCCAGATGCCGTGGCAACTTATGGGTAGATTGTGTCACAACCCTAAGGAGATCACTCAGACTTCGTACAAAAGGTAACTGTGCCTTCTGGAAAGGCAAGGAGAGCAGAAGAGACGGCATATTCCAGGTGTTGAGAAAGTCCTTCGCTTCAGCAGCTAGCACTTCCGTTTTGCATCAGCGCTTCATACGGTTATACACTTCTGCCTAAATGGATGGCATTCTCAGAATTAAGTCAAGGTGCCATATGCATTTTGCTCCATTTCCTTGTGAAAAGTGGTTAGTGAAACGTCGGAAGCTGCTTTATTCTGAGCCGTCCATTCAGTTCGTGAGGACTGGCCCTGAGGACTGGCATTGGCTCTCCAGGGTTTCTTTCCTAGCCCTGGCTTTTATTTTATTTTATTTTTTATTTATATCCTGCCTTTTTCCTACAAAGGGCTCAAGGCAGCTTACATTATCTCTCCTCCTCCATCTTATCCCCACAACAACAACCCTGTGAGGTAGGTTGGGCTGAGAGACTGTGACTGGCCCAAAGTCACCCAGTTGGCTCCATGGCCGAGCGGGGACTCGAACCCAGATCCTCTGAGTCCCAGTCCCATGCTCTACACTACACCACACTGGCTTGAGATGCTGTGGGCCGAATCGGGACCCTTCTGCATGCAGAATGTGTGCTCTGCCACCAGACTGTGGCCCTGCCATGCTGTGATTCCTGAGCTGTGATGGAGGTGTGTGTCCCCACTTACACCAAGGAGAAACTGTGCCTTTGAGCGCGGATGCTTCTTAAAACATAAAGCAACGGAGCATGCATGGATCGTATTGGCAACAAAACTGGATTCAGTCCTAAACCGATTCCTCAATAAAGCACCTTGATTCTTGTGAGGCGGCGTTTGTGTGTATCGCATCTCTAAGAGTCGGAGCACCTCTGTATAATTAATTGGCTCTTTTTATTAGCTTTCTTTTTTCAATTAGCACTTTTCATATCCACGTTCCTCTGCAGCAGAGACACCTCTGCAGTCATTGATAATAACGGAAGATGACAACAGAACGGATTAGTGTCAGCGAAGGATGCTCTGTCTAGAACAGAGTTATTATACATATTCACTGCCAGATGACGGCTGTCATTTTAAAAATATTTCAGAGGCTGGAGTGAAGATGCACCACGTTCCTTGGTGAGGATTATGCCGGACAAAGTGATTCCGTATCACTGACAGCTGCTCTGCTAAAACATAAACAGTTCTGTTCTTGGGTGCAACAGTCATCCATAAATATGGCTTATGTGCAAAAAACAAAAACCCCCAGCAAAACCCTTGATACTTAAAAAAAGAAAGAAAGAAGGAAAGTGATTCCCCAAACAGCTGCCAGTATTTTAGTTCAGTGATGGCATATAAGTTGTGAGTTATTGCGCAACCTATGGCAGCTAAGCAAGATGGAACAGCTTAACAAAGGAGGTAAAGAATAACCTTCCCATGCAGTATGTCTGCTCAGGCTATAAACTCGTTATTTAAGAGTTTCCCACATTAGATTTCAAGAGAGAGATTCATTCATCAGTGCTAAAGGGACATTTTCCTTTTCAGACCCTGAGAAAATATGATCCAATTCTCCTGATTCACGTTGATATCAGAGCTGTCCTGCGAGCTTTCAGTACTAGGCACAATAGCCGAGGATGGGATGGTGTAGGTTTGCCTTTCTTTCTTAATGTTGAATGAAAACCTGCCAGCTCATAGTATAAAAGGCTGGGTCTAATGCAGTTGGAGCCCATAGTGGGCTAATTGCCATTCTTGTATAGGAAATGGCAAATCAATGGGAAAATAGATTGAAATAATGAAGACGCTTAAAATGGGAGCACTCGCTTTGCCTTCAGCAGGAGACCTCCGCAAAATGCTCTCAGACGCTTCATCACCATGCCGTGTCATTACTGCATCTCCAAAGTACAGATGCTAAATATTGACGAGAACCAGCAATCCGTCATTGCCAGGTATCCTCTCCCTCCACCCCCCCACCCCCCCACCCCTGGCCACACACAGACACCCTGGCCTGGCATGTTTCAAAATTATGCGCATGCCGTTGGGGCAAAGCATATCGTCCTTGTTTGAAAGCACATGCTGGAACGGGCCTAATCAGAGCCAGTGTCATTCAGTGGATATGCCGTTGAACGTGGATAATCCACCAGATGCAGAGCTGGGAGAGATCTGTGTTTCAATCAGACCTCGAATGTGTTGGATGTTCAGTCACTAGTGACTGACTCGGGTTTGCTTCCCTGGCGACTGGAACCGGCAGTCCTGAGGACGGTGCAGTGGCTACCTGCAAAATGCCACCTGCCAACTACTGAGCCTGGAAATGACCCCACTATACCGTGCAAAACCACGTTCTGCATGTAAGCATCCTCAGATCAGTCCTTATTTATATATCAATGCATAAGGTAAAGGTAAAGGTTTCCCCTTGACATTAAGTCCAGTCATGCCTGACTCTAGGGGGCGGTGCTCATCTCCGTTTCCTGGCCGAGGGAGCCGGCGTTTGTCTGCAGACAGTCTCCGTGGTTGTGTGGCCGGCATGACTAAACACCGAAGTGCACGGAACGCTGTTACCTGCCCACCGAAGTGGCACCTTTTCATCTACTCGCATTTGCATGCTTTCCAACTGCAAGGTGGGCAGGAGCTGGGACGGAGCAACGGGAACTCACCCCATTGGGCAGATTTGAACCGGCGACCTTTCGATCAACCAGCCCAGCAGCACAGCAGTTTAAACCACTGCGCCACCTGCAGTCCTCCTATAAATGCATACATGTACATAAATATGTAACAGATGCAGTCTTTTCTGCCTCTTTGATGCTCTTAAATTTTAGTTCCTCACCAAAACAGTCCAAAATGACACAAGAGCTACTGCCAGAGGACGAGATTCCCAGTTTGGAAGGCACTTAACCAGCTACTGGAGAAGACAAGAACAAAAAGTGCTGTTGGAAAGGAATTTTACAGGCTGACATGCCCAGAGACTAATGGAAGATCCACTGCTGCACAACACCATATTGGTGGAACATGGGATGTGAGAAGTATGAATCAAGGCAAACGGGAAACTACAAAACAAGCAATGGAATGGTTAAGCATCACAGTATGTGGTGTGAGCAGACTAGGCTAGCCTGGAATGGGACATTTTCAAGTCAGAAAAAACACAGTTTTACTCCAGAAATGGCAAACCCAGAAGAAATGGAGTGGCTGAGGCAAGAGTTGGCACAGGTAGTAAGCAGCTATAATGCAAAATCCAAACAAATAACACCAACCAGAATTTGTGGGAAACCTATTAATATAACCATAATTCAAGTGTATGTTCTAGCAACAGATCCTGAAGAAGAAATCAAAAACTTTTATGCTGGTGTTCAAGAAGGTGTCTTTGGACTTTCAATTTTTTAGCACCTCTCACACATAGAGACAAAACGAACTAGTGCAATGCCCAGTGCTAAGAAACAAAACAACAGAAGAGGGAAAACAGGAAATACCTTCTAGAAAACGCAAAGCAAAGGAAAATTCAAACCTTGGTCAGGGATGCTGAAGGGCCAACAGAAAAGCATATTGTATGGCCAGGATAAAATAAAGAGAAGGTGGAAAGAATATGTGAAGAACTGTACAGAAGAGAGGAAAGAATGACAGACTCCTTTGAAGAAGAACCCTATGAGGAAGAGGAACCTGGAATATTAGAGAGCAAAGTGAAAGCTGCTCTGGAAGCTCTTAGAAGGAATAAAGCGACTGGAATATAAAACCAATATTGCTATTTCAGGCTGCAGAGACTGAATTGGTTAAACCCTAAGAAGGATATGCCAGCAAATATGGAAGACAAAACAATGCCTACCGTCTGAAATTGTTCAATAGTCAGTCCAGTCCCCAAGAAAGAAGATGCCAAGCAGTCTAGCAACCAAAGGATCACTGGTCTAGTTTCTCAAGGAAGCAAAGTGATGCTCAAGGTATTGCAACAAAGGATTTCCTCCTATATGGAGTGAGAAACACCTGATGTCCAAGCTGGATTCCAAAAAATAAAGAGGCACCAGAGATCATATTGCAAGTAAAAGTTAGGTACTCAAACACGCCGAAGAATTTTAGAACATGAGTCCATGCTTTATAAGCTGCAACAACACCTTTGTGTGGATCACAAGATAGTATGAATTATCCTGAAAGAAACGGGTGTACTTCTCTGAGGTATAATCTGTATTGCGGACAAGGAACTACTCTTGGAAGGGTTTGACAGAATAAATACGTGGTTCATAATTTGCACATCTGCTTGGCATCATTTCGGTCTCCCCCTGACCTGCATCTTGTTGGGTTAGAATCCTTGTCCTCTTCGACCTGCGTGGCCATTGGCCGTGTTGAAAAAGACTGGTTTATTTTGATGCTAGGTTTGTCTGCCTTTCGGATAAGGAATACACAGCAGTTGTTGTTCTCCCTTGACAGGTGAATTTTGCACATACTAATAGGATCTGTCTGCACAAAGTGTATTTGAGTTCAGGTTCCTGAGAATCCAGATATGGATTGTAGAAATAATATCTATTTGTTTTAAGTTTTTTCTTCTCTCTCTTTTTCCCTGGCTTATGTTTCCAGGTAGTGTTTTCAGCTGGTAGGATTGGCGCTTCATTTGTGGTGTCGGTTTACTGCATAGCCTGTCAAGGAGTATTAACCTTCAAGTAAGATGAGCACAGAGACTGCAAAGCTGAGAGTTGATGGCACACACTATACCTGGTATTAACCAGTATTATCCATCCCGCTTGCTGCAGTAAATAGGATTTTGCTATTATGATGTGTCAGGATTTTCACAGCAATCAAATTTACTAGACACTAAACTGCTCTCCTCTCTGCTGAGCTGCTTTAGTCTGGATTTTTGTGCTCACATTAATCCTGTTGGTAGGAAAGCCTCATCCCAATTGTGCAAAGAAATTATAATTTAATGATCTTTTCTCTTTCCACCCTCGTCATTCAAGGCTCAGAAAGGAATTCTAGCTTTTTAGCCGCGATAGCTCCCGTGCTCTGAAAAAGGAGATAATGCACAATTCAGCTTCTAAGCCAAGTATCATCCATGATGTATGTCTGTGTTTACATCTCCTGTGCACAAAACTATACAATGCAAGCTATGCAGTTTTTGGATTTCCCTGAATTTGCTGCCGTGTTCATAATTTTGGAGCTTCAAGCGGTGAATCATGGACTCTTTACTGAACAATGTCTGGCAAATGTTGGGCTGGAGCTATTCAAATTTTTCTGACTTTTAAAGTGTTAAATCTGCAGGCGTAATGGTAGCAGAGAGGCCGGGTAGAAAGCACTCGCTTTAGAAAGGCGGGTTGCTCACATGTAACTGTTGCTCTTTGAGTGGTCATCTGTGCATTCACACATAGGGGCTTTGTGCCTGGGCAGAGCCTTGAATCAGGAAGCTTCTATAGCTCAGTGTCCATGGGGTGGGAGGCGCACTCCCTTCCAGTTCCCAGGAAGCAGGAGCGTCTCCCACCCGTCCCCTCTGTTCCTGTGGAGACCACCATGAATCTCTGGACTGAGGGGAAGAGAGGAGACCTTGAGCTCCAGGTGTCCATAGAGAATAAGGAGGCAATCTTTGGAGGGATGACAGCAAGTAGGGCCCAAGGGTGGGTTGTGTGAATGCACCGATGGCTACTTGAAGAATGACAGGAAGGGGAGATGCTCTGACCCAACAGAACAGTGAAACAGAGTGAGTCAGACGGGGCCTTCCAGGCCATCTAGTCTGACCCCCGGCTCCAGCCGGTTCCACTCATGACGTGCGTACCATGTGCATGTCCAGCCTCTCCTTGATCGCCCTCACCGATGGGGCTTCAACCTTAGCTGCCAAAGCTTCCCAGCGATAGGCTCCATGCAGGTGCACAGCCCGTACGTGTGATGCACAGAGGCCACGAAGAAGGGTGAGTGTGTCACATTTGCTCTAGGACGACACGCAGAGAGAGATTTTGGCTGCTTCTCTTGTACGTGCTGGTTCCCTGAGAGATTGTCCTTAGTCCTTGTCCAGCTCCTTTGATGGCTTTTAAAATCAACAAGCCATGCTTTTTCATGTATCTAAGTGGCACTTGCAAGAAATTCCTGCAGAATGTCATGTTTCTGTTGGCTGTTCTTGTCAGTCAGCCATGCCTTCCTTCACACTATCCAGTTCTGCTCCCGCTCCTGCCCAGATTCTGCGTGCAGTCAAGCGCGTGTTTGCTCCAGTCCTCACTGGACTGTTTTTGGGCTGTTTGCTGTTGTTTTCAGTGCTGATATTGGGCAGTGCTATTATATGAAAATAGGAATGCCATCTCGAGTCCCTTTGAGGGATTAAGTGAACTGTTGACCTCCAGGAAGCTGTGCAAGAGTTACTGAAATAATCTGGGGGCTGAACTTACAGTGCATTTCCTCCTCTCCGTGCCGTGCCCAGAACTCATTATTGGAGAACCTGGGGACAAGCAACCTGAGGCTCCTTTGCAAATGTTTTGCCAGCTGGAGGACGGCCACTAAGCAGTGTCGTCTCTTGTCATACTCATTGTCACATTTGTGAATTTAATTTGCATTAATTTCTTGGACGCTGTATCAGCTGCAAAGGCCGGTTGTTTTGCTGAATCAAACGATGCAAGTATAAAACTTCCAGCCGATATAAACATGGGAAGTTAGAGATGAGGAGGAGAGCTGCCGGTCTGCTAACCTCCCCTTACATATCAGCTCTCATTTTATTATGAGTATCATCTCGCTTACAGTGGGAGATACCAATACAGAGCTGCACACTGTGAAATTTCCTCTTAGAGGAGAGTTGCTTCAAGGACTGAACGACCCACGTGGTGCAAAAGTTCGCCTGTGCTTACTAGCCAGTTGAACCTACTGAGAATTGTGATCCCCAGACCTCCCAGTTTGTAATAAATCCTACATATGGAATGTAAAGGACTGTTCTTGTGCCTAGTCCTGAGAACAACTCCTCTGGGGCCAGAAGTTCCCCACCAGTACAGGCCTCTGACTAACAGCTGCTTCCAATCAACTTCAGAGACTCTTGGGCGACTCTGATTTTCTAGGTCCCTTTCAAGTTTGGGGGTCCCACTTGCTTTTGGGTTTGGCCCTGCCCTTGTCACCTGTGGGGCGGCCTTCGCAGGGACAGAGCCAAGGGGTCCACAGTTCTGTTGATTCTCTTGGATCCTGTGCTGACTCTTGATACCACCGACATGGTGTGCTTCTTGAGAGACTTTCTGAACTGGGTGTGGGCAGTACAGCCCTTTGGTGATTCCACTCATTCCCAAACAGCCATTTCCAGATGGGGGTGCAAGGCATTTGTATGCCAATGGCATATAATTCTATTTGGTGGGGTAGAAATATTTTAAATAAATAAAAAGAATATTTTTGTTTTTCATCATTTTCAAGTAAGCCACTGGCAATGCTAAACCATTGCCTGGCTACAGGAGTAGGCTATGAGATGGCCAATAAACAAATTCCAGCTAGATAAGACGGAGGTGCTTTCAATTTTTATTAATTAATGAATTGAATTTGTATGAAAGACACTTGTTAGCATTATGCTATCTGGGTGGCCATTACAATATATACAATATGCAATACAATACATTAAAATATCAGTAATAACATAAAGAAAATGATACAGTTGAAATGTTATAATAAATAAACAAGAGAAAGCACAATAAATACAGACAAAATGCAAATTAATACAATTAATAAATGAGATTAAGATTAAAACCAGTACTGTCAATATAGATAGTTTAAGTAGTGCCATAGGTACATAAAAAGAAGTTTTCTTCAGGCACCTAAAACTCAATAAGGTAGGTGCCTGATGGATCTCTAATGACAAAGTGTTCCACATTTGGGGTGCCACTGCAGAAAAGGCTCTGCTGCTTGCAGCTTCCCACTTAACCTCCCTAAGGAGACGAACTCTGTAGGGGGCCTCCATTGATGACCTTAAACAATGGGCAGGAATGTTTGGAGTAAGAGAGTGTTATCCCAAGCCATTTAGGGCTTTATATGTCATGGTCAAAATCTTGCATACAGCCCAGACTGAAACAGGCAGCCAGTGAGTAATCATTCCTCCAGGGGATGTATCATACTGCAAGGATCTGCTCTGTTGCTGGGGGTGTGCATTTAATTCATTTTTATCTGTCAGGATACCAGTAATATTTGTGGTTCATACTGGTTGTTACCAGCCAGCTGGTTAGACAGAGTTTTTCTCCAATACATTTTCTGGTAACCTCCAGTTAGAACATTGAAAATGTGGGGCAGCTTCTGAAAAGAGTCCAGGAACTTCATTTAGGACAGAATATGGCTGCAAGACTGGGTAGGATGAACGGATTGCTCCCACACTTCATCGGTTTCCCATGCCAATATTTTATCAGTTCAAAGATTTTCAGTTCATTTCCAGGCCCAGTTCAAAGGGCTGGTTTTGATCTTTAAAGCCCTTCATATCTTGGCAAGCACATCATAAGTATTTGAAAAGAGCTATCCTGGATCATACAGAAGGGCTTTAAACTAAATCCTACAGGGGAGGGAGAAGTACACCTGAGCGTAACAACAGACAGGGCTTATGCACTGCCACAGAGAGAGCAGCTCTTACAGTGTCCAGTAGTCTTCCAAAACCGCAGGAAGAAAGCTAGGGTATAAAGCTTGTAGTCATAGAATAGTAGAGCTGGAAGGGGCAATGTAGGCCATCGAGGCCAAGCCCCTGCTGTTGCAGGACACCAATTTACACCATCCCACTCAGAGGGCTACCCAGTTTCTTCTTGGATGTCTCCAGTGTGGGAGAGCCCCCTACCTCGAGAGGCAGCTGGTCCCACTGCCGTATTGCTCTGACAGTAAGGAAGCTCTTCCTGATGTCCAGCCTGAATCTGGGTTGTCACAACTTGAACAGATTATTCCGTGTCCTGCACTCTGGGATCAGCAAGGAGAGATCTTGGCCTTCCTCTTTCTGACAGCCTTTGAGGTACCTATAGAGGGGTCTCATGTCTCCCCTCAGTCTTCTCTTCTCAAGGCTGACCTGTCCAAATCTCTCAGTCGCTCCTCACCTGGAGTCCTGTGTCCAGTTCTAGGCACCACAGTTTAAGAAGGATATACAGAAGCTGGAAGGGGTTCAGAGGAGGGCAACAAGGATGATTCAGGGAACTGGGAACTGTGCAAGCTGAGCCTCGAGAAGACTGAGGGGAGATGGAAAAACACTCTACAGGTATTTGAAAGGTTGTCATGAAGAGGAATACCAGGATCTCTTCTCGATCATCCCAGAGTGCAGAGCACACAATAACAGGCTCAAGTTCCAGGCAGCCCAGTTCCGGCTTGACATCAGGAAGTACCTCCTGACTGTTGGAGCAGTACCGCAATGGAGCCAATGATCTGGGGAGGTTATGGGCTCACCCACACACTGCGGGCATTCAAGATGCAACTGGACAGCCGCCAGAGAGGGACGGTTTAACTGAGAGTTCTGCACTGAGCAGGGGGTGGACCTGATGGCCTTTATGGCCCCTTCCAACTCTACTGTTCTATGGATCCATAACCAAAGAACTTTCTGCTCCCACATTCAGCTGTCAGCCTGTGCGATGCCGACACATCACCTGTGGCAACCGAAGCTCCCCACCTGCTTTTGCCCCCAGCACCAGGCTGGAAGAGGCACCCTGCTCTGCTGGTGGAGGGAATCCATAGCCATCCTGCAGCCCTGGGCAAGCTCTCCTCCATGAATCGGCCGAGGCAATCCTGTTAGTGGCCGTAGCAACTGAATTATGGCAGGTGGCCACAGGGGACAAGCCCTTTTCAAAGGAAGGTTCGCCAACACCTCAGTTTGGTGCCAGGCAAATCTCTCTTTAGTTTCCTAGGACTTGGAGGAACAACTTTAAAAAAAAGAATTGTTTGTGCTGTGCTGTAATATGATTGATCAGTGCTGCAGTTTTTAAAAATTCTTTTGGCTCCCTGATCATACTTTTATTCATGGCATGTTTTAATGTCCTGATCTGTTTTCAGATTATTTGTTTCTATTTTATAGTCATTTTATTTACCACTCCTTGATTTTTGTTTCCTTGTTACCGTAATTTTTATCACTTATTTTTCACATCACCCCAGAGAACTGCTATTGTTTCATGACTGATGAAATGAGTGAGCGAATGAATGAATGAATGGAGTTATACATTGAGCCTTCTAGGGGAAAATTAATATTACTGCACAATTGCTATATATGGCACTTTATGCAAATAGTTCACTGCCTCTGGGGGCCTGCAATTTATTAATTACAAAGATAGCAGAGGAAGAGGATGCAAATGGAGGCAGACACGAACAGGGCAGTGCATAGATCAATTTCACACATACAGTACTTAGGCCTGGCAGGAAGTGCTCTGGGTTTTCCGGCCCAAGTCAAGGCTCTGGTTTGTCATTTCTCTGTGGTCTTCTGGAGTTTCTGAGAAGAGCTGTTAGGTGTTTCTCCACAACCATGAAGCCCTGGAAAATTTTCCCTGTGGACGCTAAAGTTTCAGTCCTCAAAGTTCTGATAAACTCTCCAATTTCACAAGAGTACCGGCACTTCTTTAGAGTTTGGGGGAATTTTCTTGACGCTTTGCCTTGCCTCCCATTTTCTCAATCCGAAGGGCTGGAAGCGTTGGCATGCAAGCGGTAGACAAAATCCTAGCCCTAGCACTTGAACGAAGCTAGTCTGTGGCTCTCTCCTCACTGGCCATTTCTCAACACCGTGTGTGAACCTCCGGGCTCTGCGCCGGAAAGATTAAAAAAGGGGAGTTCATCACAGCTCCACAACACCACACTGATAACACAATACCTGCTATATTATGGGTCAGAGTGTAATATTGTTGTCAGCGCCACACAATTGAGCTGTCAGTTTGACCTAAAACAGAGCATTCTCTCGTCAGCGCTCCAGCCTTCCGCTCGGTAGATTGCACTGCGTTTAGAGGAAGTCTTTTGAGAAGAGAATTCCATGCCAGGCATGCAGAGACGAGGGCGTTACTCGCTCACAATTACAGCATCTCAGATAGCAGCTTGATTGATCGCAGGGAGAACCGGAGCTATAATCTTCAGACTATGGGTTGGGTCCAAAGAACCATAAGTGGAAGGAAAATAGGCACCTGTTTGTTCAAACTCAGCTGGGAGAGTTTACACAGTGCTGTAGCAGGCGGGTTCTGTAGCGGTTCTTGTGCTTATGTGAGCAGAAAAACTCACGGGCTTGTTTCATTTTTTTACCCAGTGTTGTCATGCAAGAGGCACAGCAGCCGGATCCGCTTTCTACTTGGGAAGTGGCAGGTTGGGGTCCAACTCTATGGCATTATATTCGCATTCTAAATGCCATGCACCAATGTCCCAAGTACTGTTTGAATATTATATTTCCTTGCTTTTAGTTTCTTCTCCCTACCACACTGCACCCCCAGGTATGGGTTCAGTTGCTCACAGCTTAGATTTTCAAGGCAATGGGTGTGTTATTGGCAGACACTGGTGATCCCTTACTAAGAGAAGTGTGGAAATACTCACATATATCTAGAGTTTTCAGATTGTCTTACCTGGATTTCCCCAGTTCACATCTTCAGGACCAAGCATGGCTTCAGATGCAAACTTTGATGAGTGCCTCTGTACTTCCAGGCTTGCAGTGTAATTTGCAAAACCCCCTCCCCCAGTGCATTCAACAGTGTGCCTTCATTTGCAGAAAAATGTGCATTTTTAAAAAATGCACACAAATACAGCTTGATCAATGAGTCCAGAATGCGTACATTTGAAAGATGTGCACGTTTGATGAATACATTTGGAAAAATGTGAATGAAAACACCTGTGGATTTTCATGTAAAAACAAAATGAAAAGCTAGCAATGCCAGTCAGAAAAATCTTCAAAATGGAATTTTGAGGGCTTTGGCAAGCTCAGGCTTTGGTGATTTGCACATCCCTACATATGCAAAGGAGAAACTTCCTTTCATCCCTCTGTTTTGTCCTCCATTTTGCTTTCCCAGGCGATCCATGTCCATTTCCACCCAACGATGAATGTATTTCTTAGATTTTTAAATGTTTGTAATCAAGAGGCTGTGTCGAACTTCCTGTCTGCCAAATTGCAACTTTTTAGCTGTTAAAGAAGTACACTTGTTACCCCTGTCAGTGAGGGCCAAGCACTTTGCATGTGATTATGCAGACAAATCCTTGCATGCATTTAATAAGCGCTAAGGTAAGTTTCCCAGCTGTAGCTACAAGTTAACAGAGCCTCTACATTTGATGACACTCTGTTTTGTTAAAAGTATATTATTCTCATCATTCATTACCGTTCTATGATCAATGGCAATGCTGAACTGTCACTTAATAAAATAAAATAAAAGCTCCAAGCTGTTTTCCACATCGAATAATGAGCATTAATCTTGCTGTTCTTGCAAGAAGGGATTGTCTTAAGGTAGACACATCATACATTATAGTTAAATGTGGCCATTAAAGTTTTAGGTTGGCTCTCTGTGGTGTCACAATTTGTACTGCACATTAAAACATCTTCAGGAGTAGCTCTGCTTTGGCTTTGAGAGATGATGCCCCTAGCACAGGTTGAAAGGACGGTCTGTTTCCATTTTGCATTGCGAAATGACGCTGTGCGTAATTTGCATGGGGATGAAGGCCAAAGGTTGACCATATTGGAACTTCTGCTTGACTTTCTAATAATGCCTGTGAAAGCAGAGCAGGAACAGAAGGGTGGGGAGTAGACATTGAGAATACTCGGAGTAAGAGTGGCGATTATCCCTTCAAATAATGGAAGGCAAGGTGTTGTGCCCGTTTAGGCAGGGGGTAAAAGACTTAAAGCTGCCAGCGCGTTCCACCCTGGCATAGTCTCTTGGTTAAGAGTGTGAGTCTTGCAGGCCCCGGTTCCAATCTCACCTTGGCAATCAGCTGGTAAGGGCAAGGGCGCCTAGGACCGCTATCTTAGGGTGATTGTAAGGATTACTGGCAAGTGTACAGAGTGCCATGACCCCTTCCCAACCATCATACAGATGCTGAATGGCATCAACACCCCAAAGGGTAAGCAAGCTGCCCCCTCTCCTGCTTGAGTTTTGTTGTTGCGGCCTCAGTGTTTTGAAGGAATTTCCTGCAAAGGGTGGAATTAATGATGCATACACAGATCAGAGGAAGGCAGGCAACATCAGGTAGAAACTGAGGCAGCGCAAGTTATTTATCAAGAGAGGAACCGTCTTGAGAAAAGAGTTGGACAGTCTCATCCATCTGCTGGAATCCTCTCCAGGGGGGAGAGGTAGCAGGAAGAGAATGTTGCTCAGAGAGCAAAGTTCAACCGTGGAACTTGCTGCCACAAGCTACAGTGATGGCCACCAATCAGGAGGGCTTTAATGAGGGATCGGGCACATTCGTGCAGGAGAAAACCAGCTGCGGCCGCTTGTCTTGGTGCTGTTATGCCTCTGTGAGTGTCAGAGGTGCACCAGTGCTGGGGAACATGGGTTGGGGGGGTGCTGTTGTGAGTTTTCTTTGGGCAGCTGGCTGTCCATCGTGCAACCACAATGCTGGACTAGGTGGGCCCTGGTCCGATCCTCCATGGCCGTTTCTGCATCAGTTTGTGCAGAAAGGAAAGGGGAGGGCGCAGGGAAGGGTTGGGCACTGTCTTGCTGCAGTTCCGTAGGGCAGAAATGAGGCCTTCCTGGTGCTTTGGCTTGCAACTTGGATCGTCCCTTGCAAGCGTGATTAGTGGAGAGAGCTCCAAACAGCTGGAGCGGCACACGTTGCCCTTGCTGAAAGGGCAGGCGCTCAGAAGAGCCGAAGACCCCAGGTTTGGCCCCTGCCATTTCCAGGGAGGGCTGGAAAAGAACCTGAGTGCTGCCGCCCCCCCCCCCGCCCCCAAATCATGGCGAGCCCCTGCAGGTCAGTGCAGTAGCAGTACAGATCTGACCAGAATGTTTGTGACCTGCTCGATTCTCAAAAGGGAAGGGTCAGTCTTGGCCTTTCTTTAAAAAATAACACTTGTTAATGCATCACTTCTATTAATGCATCCCAAAAAGCTATTGGGACCCCACCTGGAATACCGTGTCCAGTTCTGGGCACCAGGATTTAAGAAAGGTGCAGAAAAATGAGAAAGGGTCCAGCGGAGGGCGACAAAAATGACCCAGGGTTTGGAAACACTGCCCTGTGAGGAGAGGCGGAGAGAACTGGGCCTGTTCAGCCTTGAGAAGAGAAGACTGAGGGGGGACACGTTATCCCTCTATAAGCACCCCAAAGGCTGCCACAAAGAGGAAGGTCAAGATCAATTCTGGCTGATACCATAGTGCAGGACACGGAATAATCAATTCAAGCTGAGACAACCCAGCTTCAGGCTATATAGCAGGAAACATTTCCTTACCATCAGAGCAATACGGCAGTGGAACCACCTGCCTAGAGAGGTGGTGGGTGGTGGGTTTCCCACACTAGGGGCATTCAAAAAGAACCTGGACAGCCCTCTGAGTGGGATGATGTCACTTGGTGTCCTGCAGGAGCAGGGGGTGGACCGGATGGCCTTCTTGTCCCCTTCCAACTCTGCTGTTCTCTGATTGTGCTAGGGAGCAAGCCTGTACAGGAGCTTGCAAGATGGAGTGGTTGTGTACTTTTGTAAAGAAGTAAGAGAGAGTTAAAGCGAGGGGTTTTTGAAGGCTTAGAAGGGTCAGGGAGGCCTGCCAGAGACAGGAGCTTGATTTCATGTAATGATTAAAAATAACCAGCACTATCCTTTGAGGGAGGTCTCAGTGAAGCCCAGAAGTCTGGTGAGAGGAAGCATCTAAAATATTGGTGGCATGGGTCAGCTGTGGGCAAGTAAAGATAGCAACCGTGCTTTCCATCCAAGGAATTCTTGGTCCTGCTTCTGGCTTTTGCCAGACCTGCTTGGATTTTGGACAACAGCCCTCAGGCCTTTTCATTTATCAGAGTGAGGATATTATGCAGGGAGTTTTATCTCTGTGCAATTTTCCAACTCTCCTTAGTCAATAGCCTTGTAAACGGAAAGCTCAAACATCCTTCTCATCCGCATATAGACCCTCATTTTCTCTGCTGTCAACCTGAGTGATATTTTAATTTTTCTGCCCCTTAGAAAACTTCAGTCTCTTATCCAGTAGATAAATGAGTCAGCCCTCAGGAAATGCTGCCGCCAGAGTGTTTCCGTTTGCCAGCACAATAAATGCGGGAGCTAATAAATGTCCGCTCCCATCAGGAGGAGGCGTATAATGAGTAAATGATGGGAAAAGGAATTCGGGAAACAAATGATCAATCCAATCTAAGACGACAAACCATTTCTTAATAACTTGGTCTTCAGCTGAGTAGAGGTCTCTTCACTAGCCATGGGGAACTGCTGAGGCAGAGCCGTGGGAGAGGGCCGTGTGTTGATGGATTTTGTCAGTCCGCCTTCTAGGTTCACTGAGCAGTGAGCTGTGATTCGGAGACTATCTGTTTCTCATGCTGCGTTTGGTGGTTCACCTCTCCTGTAAGTAGGTGGACGGCCTTAAGGAAAACCCCTCCCACTAACTCGGGGTGCATTTAGCACTGGTGAAAACATGCCAAGCTCTTTTGTCCGGGAGGGGCTGAAAATCCACCCATGTTTTCAGCACACGTGTTGCGCCTGAATGCGTGCAACTTCCAGGCGCCAAAAATACAGAACCTGGTTTATCCTAAGCCAGGGACTTAGTATGCAAGCAGAGCCTTGTCTTCTCAGATAATTCACCAGAATCAAGGCAGATAAGTTAGCAATTCTCTAGCCGCTTCTCCTGGGCTCCATATCTCCTGCTAGTGATTTGTTATTGAAAGCTGTTACTTCATGATTTCTAATCATGGGGACGTTTGATTCCGTGTGTACATCATCCCCAAAGTTGTAGATGTTTGCAGATAGGACGACGAGCAGGATGTAGCCTGAAGGAGGAAAGTGTGGCTGTCCCAGGGGGTGATAGCTGGTCCAAGGCGGGATCAGGCAGGCGGTGCTTCCAACCCAGCCCTGTTGTTTCTAGGGATGGGGTGGCGGGGAGTCCAGGGCAGGTGGCTGTGAGGCAAGACATCCAGTAGCAGTGGCCACTCGGAGCTGTTCAGGCTAAAGCAGGAGCAGAATCCAGAGGCTGGTGCAAGGTGCAACTTCATCCAGCAGGTTGCCTCGGCAACCCTCCAGTAACGAGCAGGAATTTGGCCCCTCGAGTTTGAGACAGCCAGGTAATGGATAGCCAGATATGTTCTGTGCAATCCTGCACGGATGCAGGGATTTTTTTCCCCTTTCAGTAAGCATTGCAAACTTTGCATCCCAAGAGACAGAGAAAGATGGGTTACATCTGGTGTTACATGCGCCCTGCCACGGACCCCAGAATTGGTCCATGGATCTCTCCCCAGGAGAGGGGAGGTTTGCGGAGGATGCCGTTTTGTGGGCACAAGGACACGTGCCTCCGGGCGCAGTAGCGAGCTGCTTAAGGGCCTTTT
The DNA here is from genome assembly GCF_004798865.1 of Varanus komodoensis. Classification (NCBI taxonomy): domain Eukaryota; kingdom Metazoa; phylum Chordata; class Lepidosauria; order Squamata; family Varanidae; genus Varanus; species Varanus komodoensis. Next base: position 72,661,429 of record NW_025335268.1, on the reverse strand, counting down.
GTTCAGGTGGTCGATCTTACTGCTTCTGAGTGCCTGCTGCTCCTTCTCATGGCCCCCACCCTTGCATGGTGTTTATTTGTGTGAAAATTAACGTTCTGTGATGCACGAACGTCAGGTTGTGAGTTCAGGCAACAGCAAGGTTTGAACGGGAACCTTCCTTGGGCCACAATCTGGTCACAGGCGTTATCCCTCTGTGCACATGGCAGAACCCCCTGCTGCCTCGAGGGTCTCCTTACCTCAGCACAGATCCCTGCCAGGACGAGGGGGAATAGCTTGGAAACGTGGTTCAAAATGAGCACAGTTATGGGATGGGAGCGAGCATGCCGCTCGCCTGGCTCTGAAGAGCTGAAGGGCAGTTGAAGCTGGCTGGAAGGGGGGGGGGGGGGCTGCAGTCCCTCTCGTGTGGAGGGTACCAGGTTGCGGGAGGCTGCCCTTGACATTTAAACAATGCAGCCTCCCCCTGGTTTTCATATTTGTGCCTCCTTGCTTTCCTTTGATGTGAATTGGTGGCTCCCAACTCAGCCTTGGAGGGGTTCTCATAGATGCAGGAGCGGTGTGACTGGGCTTGTTTACTTGAATGCTTGGCGTGCTAAACACACACTTTAAAAGCCCTAGGAAGAAGCCTAGGGTGGAAACCCTTTCTCAACATGTTCTTTCCACCACCACCACCACCACCACCACCATTTCTATACCGCCTGGTAGCCAAGGCTCTTTGGGTGGTTTACAATAATATGCAAGAAAACCGTAGCGTGGGGCACCAGTTCTGGAAGCCCTGGTCTGGTAGTGGAAAGCTGTACAGGCCAGGCAAAGAGATGTGGAAAGGCTCATGGAGGGGAAGGGGTGGATGAGGATGGTAGTTCTGACCCTCAGATACTTTCTAGTGATAGTTGTTGCAGAATAGAGGTTTAAAAAATCGGGGGGAAACAGTGAATAGCTTGACTTTGACCTGTTATACCCGACTCTACACTCAGGTAAGGACTGGTCGGGAGGGGGGCAGGTGACCAGTTTCCACACACAGCTCAGGAGGGTGTTACGCTGATATTTTAACAGCTCGTGTGAGTCGTATTAGCCACCACGCTTGCTTTCTTCCACCTTTATGGAATTAAGCATCTCCCATACTTTCTGTTTTCATGTTTTTAACGTTGGCCTTAGATAAAATGATCTGCACAGAAGGAAGAAAGCTTCCCCAGCATTTTTTGTGGGGGGGGGGTAGCTATAGTTAGGAGAGGACTGCAGGTGGGGCAGGGGAAGTGAAGAAATTGAATGAGCCATCAGTTTTCGTAGGCTGGGCAAGGGTGATAATGCGGGCCGGAATGTGTGCTCAGCTGTGTTAAAATGTGCCACGGGGAATCAAGTCGTGCAGCGGGTGAGTGTTCTAACCGAGCCATTCTACCTGAAAGCCTGAGCTTTTCAGTATGCTTCCATTCAGATGCATATTTCCGTGCCAGATCTTTCAAAAGGCCGTTCCTTTGAAATATGGGAAGATAATCATGCCTTTTGAAATGAATAGTGACTCCCCTGCCACTTTCCGAAATCTAGTTTCACAGCGCGCGCACCCCCCTGCCAAATATCAGAGTTTAACCCTTCATGATTGGGTATCGTATATTCCACGCTATTGCTTCTTCGTGCAGATTGAGGCGCACAAACTGCAGCAAGCAAATGCGCCAAAAGGAGCCAGCTATCCCAAGCAAAGGCCTTGAGAGCCGGCGCGGTGCTCTCTTTTCACCTTTTCTGCCGCTGTGCCAGAATGCGTCTTGGTACTTCCACCTGCTCTCAGAGGTCTCCCAGATGACTTTATCAGTATGCGTCAAATTAGGAAGGCATTCTAAACCTTGCAGAGCTGCTCCCAGGCTAGTGCCTTCAGGCGAGTACTGAAGGATCCACCGAAGTACTGTGAGAAGCAGTGAAGGACTCTTGAAGAAAGCTGGAGTTATTCTTAGGGGAAGTAGCTGCTCTTGTCCTATCTTGTAGTTTGTGTGGTACAATAGACCCAATTGTAAATAGAATCATTCCCAATTTCCTTCCCCTCCAGTCTTTCTCAGCCTGATGTCCTCCATACTGTGATCTTATGTCTTCCATAATCCTTGAACATTGGCTATGCTACCTGGGGCTGGTCGGAGTTGTAGTCAAAAGGACCTGGAAGGCACCGGCTCAAAGGATGCCACACTAAACTGTGAGGTTCCCCGGATGACCCTATTTAGATCACGGGCTTTGCTTAATGTATCTCACAGAGCTGTTGCAAGGATCGTAAAGGGAAACCATCTATGGAGGCCGCCCATAATGGAGGCCAGGTGTGATCAATGGGCGCATTGTTGTCACATCTGTGTAGACTCAGTTGGCTTCGTGGGACCTGGAGCAGCCTGTGCACAGGCTTTGTGGGTTGCTTGTTGATTGCCGTCGTTTATAGAACTGCAGTAGAGGAGAGAGGTGCTTAGTGCTTTTTGCTGGCTTTCTACTATTTGCCAAAGAGAGCCCTCATTCTGGCCAGGTGACCTCCTCCGTCTCAGGTACAAGAAGGCTGCAGTATTAAGCACGCTCACCTAGCAGCAAACATGCATAGAGTGCGTACTAATTTCCCAGAAGTATTTCACTGGTTGATTGACTGAATGAACAAACAAATGAATGGGTGTTTATCAAGCAACAGCCTCAGGGTGGCTTGGAAGCATAATAAAATTCCGTGACATAAACTCAGAATAAATCAACTCTAGGCCAGCTGGAGCAAGTGCTTGGCATTTGCCTTGCCTCCCTCTCTCCCCTGGAATCCTTCGTGTTGGGTTGGTGTTAAACCAGCGCAACGGTCTCCTACTGTTCTGCCTCGCCACCCATTCTAGAAGCGGATCCAGGCCCTGGTGACCCACCTGCAAATGCAGCAGAATCCAATATGTTGCCGCAGCATCTGGTGACCTGGGAGTTCCCCATGATGCAGTTGGGCTCCGTACAAGTTCCCCTGCTGTGCTATGGAGGCTTTTGAAACTTTGCTCCGTTCTGGCAAGTTTCTGATGGAACTCCCCACTCCGTCCCTGTGCATAGCCGCCTTTTTGATTCCCCCAATTTCTCACCCCATTGCCATTTCTTGCGATCCTCCCTGTTACCTCTGGTGAATAACCAAGGTAATAATCTAATTCTAGCGTTTTGCACAAATTGATGAAAATTCGAGCAATTGAATCTCAAAACCAGGAAGAATTTTAACTCCATTTATCCAGATTCATCCTTTTAATCTAGGTAATTTTTGCTCATCCTGGGTTTTCTTGCATGCAAGCCTCTTTGAGAATGCTTAGTAGCACTGGTGCTGATGACTTTATTTGGAAGAGAGTAATCTTTTATTCGCCTTCCAGCAGCATAAATTGTGACAGGGTTCCATATGTATTCATTTCTCTTGAAAGCTCCATTGCCTTAGACAGGCGACAGAAATAGATCTGCAGACGGCTTCTCTTGTGAGCGGCTCCATATGTAGAGGGGTTTCTCACTGAATTCAGATACATGCAACTTGGCCAGGTTAGTGCTGTGAATTTTAACGAGACAATTAGATGCCAAACTTAAAGCAAATTAAAAACGAACCACATAATAGTTGACAATAGGCAGTGTGTCCATTCTGTTTTTGTCTTTCATGTCGCACCTCCCTGCTAATCAGAGCTTTGGCCACATCCAAGGACCATCATCTGGCCCAGTTGCGTGTGTCTGGAATTGTGCAGATAGGAACATATGAAGCTGCTGCGAAATACCTCATATCACAGGTTATCTGAAGTGCTGTTTTCCGTTTTACCTGTTAGCTGGTCTCCACCCTGCCTCACTTTCTGAAATGTTTTCAACTGGAGACGCTGGAGGTTAAACCCGAGCCCTTCTGCATGCAACACACGTGCTCTGTCACAGAACGGCGACCGTTCCCATGAATACAAATGGCAGGATCTGGGAAAGGTTTCAAATATAGCCTGGGCCTATTGCATTCACTCGCGAGGTAGCAGTTGGTGTGTGTGTGTGTGGGCAGGTGGGGGGAAGGAATGAGTATTGGGATTTAAGGAGGGGTCCTGAATTTGTGTAGTACAAGGTAATCCTCTTTCCATGGTTTTCTTTCTCAGGATTCAGTGGGCACACTGTTTGTTTTAATTTTTCTTTGCAACTACGTGGCGTGAAAGCTCCATGCGGGGAGAAATCTCACGGAAACTAACAGTGAGCTGAAATGCACTCTTGATCAGCAGGGCGTGGGTGCAAGCAGGCCTGTGCGTGAGAGCTGCACGGGGTTGCACCTCTGGGTGTCTTGAGGCTTGGGGTGTCTTGAGGGTGTCTTTTTTTCAATGACCAGGAGAACAGCATGAATAGAAAAATTAGTTTCACAGGGAAATGGGAAGGAGGAGCGTTGAGTGAAAGAGAGCAAAGAAGATTATGGATGTGTTACCAGCAGGTAAGTATGGAAGTTGTTGGAGTGGATAAAATGACAATGGGAACTGAAGGGAAACTTTGGCCAGGAGGAGGGTAATTGGGGAGATGAGTGAGGGAATCATACTGAATAGGAAGCAGCTATAAAGATTACCGGACTTCCTTTTATTTTAAAAAAGATCAGAGGAATGAAGACAAAGAATGAAAGAAGCCTAGAAATAGCTAATAGTTGGGTAGAGAAGCAACAGAAGCATGGGATTTCTGAAACAGAGCAAGGGCTCTGGCATCTGCAAATTTATACTGCAGAAGACAGGGGGCGGGGGGCTTGACAGGAACCAGAGAAAACTTTCAGTCTGTAGGAATGTCCATGACACAGGCCGGGTCTGCACAGACATCAGGGAGAGCAGCCGTCGCGGCTGCTTTTCCTTACTCCACTTACCTAATAGGGTGTAAGGCTCTCCACGTCGTCCAGATCTGGCGGGGTAGCTCAGAGACCCCCCCTGGCTGCACCTCACACCAGATTCAGATGGTGTGGCAAGCTGCACTTCATGAGGGCCATCGGGCAGAGCGCATTGGGCGAGCTGGGTGCGGATGGGGCAGAGAAGCTCCTGGGGCTTCTTTGCCGGACAATGGTGCGCACCTGCCCACAGAGACGCGTAAGGTTTGCGGATAGTTTTAGCTGTAGGGCTGCTGGGACCACGGGTTTAAATGTCTAGCTGATGTCGTTGCACCGCGCATTCCGTGCTTCGCCACCTTTTCCCCGCCCACTAACCACCATTGCGCGAGCATTTGCTTATGCGGATAATGCTGTGCCGGAGGGCAGGCCGTGCCCTAGCTGAAGAGGCATGCAAGGAATGGCTTGGAATGTGTTGCGTTTGTCCATTCATGGGCATGTGCATATGCAGCTGAGACGTAGAAGCAGACAGAACCGCTTGCGGGGCACCCGGGTACCTCGGCCTAATGTTCTTGTCACCAGTTCACTTGAAGGCAGGCGGACTCTGATGCGTCCTAGCAGGGCAACGGTTGGAGTCGAATAGGGATCGTACATATAAATTAAAAAACATGACTTTGAGCAGCCCAACTTCTTCCATGTAGCTGCTGGGTATTCAGTACTTTTCTGTTGTACCCCTCCTCGAAGGAGCTTGGGGTCGTGGACACTGGTTTTTTTTTCCATTTTAGTTTTGGTGCTGTGCAGAGCGGTAGAAACACCATGCTGTGCTTCTGAAAGATAATTGCTGAAGGTCTCCTAGCTGGGTTGCTATTTTAGAGTGTTCCGTGATACATATTGGGGCAGCTGGAACCCAAAGCACCGTGGCTTGGCTGTCCTGGTGGGTTTGACCTTTCAAACCACTGGATGGTTCCGAGCAAGAAGCAGCCTCTTTGGGTGCTGGTGCATAAGCCACCCTGGAATAATGTCAATCATGAGATAAATTCCCCCACAAAGGTGACTTCATCTTAACTGAAAAATTAAATGATCCTTTTCTTGGGTGGTTTCGAATGTGCCGAATCAGCCGGTGTCCCACGGGAGAGAATTCAGTGGCCGCCTGGCACTGTTTCCATTGTGCCATTTCTGCTAATGTGCTCTCGGCAGTCTGGAGAGCTGGTATTATTGGAAAGGGAACAATGGTAAGTTCCCGCTTGCCAATTAAGCCCCCAGAGCCTTCTGAAAGCAGAACAAGATGACAGAGGGCCTTCAGAGTGCTGAAGAATCGCAAACATTAGTAACTCAGTGAGGGCGAAATTTGTAACGGGAAGCATTGCAGGTACACGGCACCAGTGAAGAAGAAGTTGCAAACATGGCTGGCTTTGATTAGGCGTCCTGTCATCTATAAGATGCTTAAATATCATTGTGCGTCTAAGCATGTGCCGAAGATTGAGAACATTTGTATTAACAGAATGTGCCGCAATTACATGCAAATTAGATGGTTGAGTGAATAGCTACAAGGCTTGTGAAATAGGTATATCCTTTGATGAAAGGTTTTAATTTTCTTTAGCATTACTAGATATTAGCCAGTGAATGTTTGAGTTACGAAATTAAACATCCATAACTTTTGAGAGGGACTGCAGAGATGCCTTACCCGAGGGACCTGTCGAGGAGGATGGCGTTAGAGGTGCCAGGAGAAGATTTCCTGGATGAACGGCATGGGCACCGCTTAGACTCCTGTGGCACCACGCTTTCATAAGCGGTAGGAAGGACGCTTTTGCCTCTCCCTGCCCTGTGTCCTGGGTTAGGTTTGTGGCTTGTTTGTCTGTCTGTTTTTATAACATGAATTTGGTCGATGTTGTATATGCAGTCCTGGAGTTGTAGCAGTTTCTTTTGGGATACCTGATGCAATGCGTGACTTTCAGTGAACATAATCTCAAAGGTGCACGTTATTGATTTGCTTTCGAGTCCTATCAAGAAACAAAGCTGGGTCGCTCTCTGGACTCCGTAGCGTTTCCAGGAGCTGCTCGGCGGAATCCCCTGTTCTGACGTGAGCCTGAGGATTGCATTAAGTGCACGTTTGTTGAGCAGATATTGCCATTCTGGAGGAAAAACAGCTCCTTGAGTAGGCTGCTGTGAAGGCACGGGCACGGAGAAAAATGTTCTGTCCCAGCTGCATCTCCCGATGATGAATGGCGATCGCTGTTAACTGATGATGCCGGCTTGGCAGTTTTATTGCCATGAGGGCTAGCCAAGGGTCTCTGGGCATATGGGAAGCTGGCACTAATTTGACAGAAACCGGTGTCTCTGTTTTCATACATTTCCATGGAATGGGGAACCATGCTTAGGCAGTTTCCCAGGAGATGTGTGAGGGACCGTCCCGTGTGGCAATGGTTTCCTCACCCAGTAGAGCAAACTGGAAAGCCCAGTGGGCTTTGAGGAATTCCCACAGCAGTAGCACAGTTCGCTTCGGAGATCCCCTGTCTTTCTCAGGGAGGCGTTCCACTGGGGGCTTGCAGCTGGGTGGTGAGGTTTTTCCCAGCCATCCCCTCCTCAGTCCCTCTCAACCTTGCAAAGCATAGGTTGCAGTCATTTAAATCACGGCGCATGAAAAATTCCTTGACTATAAATCAATATTGGCATATTAGGATAGGGGAAAAGAATGATACTGAGGCAGGAAAGGAGAAGGGTCTGTTGGAGCCCCTGAGCGGAGGCACACAGCTAGGATGGGGTGGCCAGACAAAAGTGGAGGCAGGCCAGGGGAGGTGTGACATCGGTTCAGACCAGAGAGCAAGCTTCAGAGAAGGGGATGTTGAGAGTTGTAGTCCAGACTACCTGGAGGGCACCGGTCTGGGGAACTCTGACTGGCTTCACTCTGCCCTATAAGATACCTCCTTCTTGATTTTGCTGGCTTTCCTAGGCTCCTTACTAGCACTTTGCCCCAAGCTTGCTTGTGATTCAGAGGCAAAACCCTTTCTTTGGGTTCAGGACCTGCTGCAGCCGCTTCCTCCAGCTTGGTGCTATTACTGCTGTTTTGGACTTCCGCTCCCAGCAGCCCCGGCCTGCATGGCCAGTGGTCAGGGATGCTGGGAGTTCCAGTCTGGAATGTTTAGAGAGCTCCAGGTGAGAAGTAAGAAGGGTGTTTTCCTGACATGTTCCTGCAACATACAACCTCCTGTAGGAGAAACATGGATGCTCTGCCTCACTGTGAGATGAAAACTGCTAGGAAATCGGCTTAGATGCTTTCCCCTTCTGTTCCACGCAAGGCACTATACCTGGTAACATGTGGCATTTTGGCCAGTGGCTCTTTCCCCCTGGCTTGCTTTGCCTAGCCCTGCAAACAGTCTTAAAATCTGAGTGGCTTCAGAGCTGGCTTTCGGTCTGGTAGGCCTGGAGTTCTGTGTGTGTTGTGCATTCAGAGAGACAGGCTGTGAGCACACTGGCCCTTGCACACTTGGAATTCCTTGCACATACTGTTCTATATTTAGAACTCTCCCTCCTGTTCCTATACCACAGGTAGAAAATGTGGAACTTTATTTCTGTTTCACTGATTTTGGAATGGGTGTTGGAATCAGTTTCACAGCAGAACCCTGCTTCTGGCTTCCCGGGTCTCCGTAATATATTGACATATTAAGGGACAATCTCGGTTAAGTAACTGAGAAGAGAAAAACAGATTCTCTACCAGTGCATTAGAAGACTTTACAGAAATGTAATTTCTAATTGACAGCCCTATAGAGCAAGCACTGCTAGTTAATGTTGTACAGTTTGGGATCTCTTCTTGAAAATTGGGGTGGTCACGGTACAGGGGCAGTCTCATCGGTCCGTTACACGTGTGTGTTGTGTGTTCACATGGATGCAGACCCATTTTCAAGTGACAACGATGACACTTGAAAGTCATGCTAAACAGAATCTGAGTTGATAAATGGCTGCTTGATCGTCTGCCGTCAGATTAAGGCTTCTCAACATGTGTAGCCGCTCAGCTGATCGCTCAAACGGCAGATTAAAAAAAGAAAGAAAAAGCCGAACAAGTACTCTAAGAATATTGCCTTTGTGTCAGAAATGTGCCTTCATGCTTTAAAATGATAAAAAATTGCAATCGATCCTTACAACTGTTGTGTTCATCTTTATTGATCATGCACAAGAAAGATAAATCGCTGCCCAGATAAGATTATAGTAAATGTTAGCATCAGAGGGGACTGTTGGTTGATAGAGGACGATTCATCATCTCAAACGGTGACCTGTCCGTGTGCGCATTGTCGTCCGTCTGCTTGTCTAATCACATCCGTATTGATTTTATCTGCATCTGAAGAACCTGGATGTGACTGTCATTGGACAAGCAAGATTGCTAAATGCAAAGGGGGTCACCAGTGTGAACAGGATTTCATTTTCATTTTCTTACCGGCCAACAATGATTTATTAAAAAATAAAATACCCCCCGAGTCACATGCTTGGAACTTCGGGCCGTAGACAAATGAATTATTAGGCTAGGATTGCGGGAGCAAGCTTTGAGCGGAGGGACCACCATGTTCCCTCTAATCTTTGTGTGCCCTTTGACTGCGGTATCTGTTCTACAATTTATTATAATTTGTGTAAAAGGTGTGAGGCCTGAAACACAATTTTGCCCTTCTTCTCAGCTTAATGTTTTTTCCAATGATTTTTGTTGATCCCCAGCGAATTCAAAATGGTCTGGGGAAGCATAAGACACAGGCTCAGATGATTAAATCTCTGTCCTTTTGACTTTCTGCATGGAGCTTCTCCTTTCAGCTGTCAGTAAAACTACTTTGATCACTTCTTGGGCCATTGTAAAGGCATGTTGCTTATCGCCTGGTCTCTTTTGGAACAGGTAGGCAGGACTTGTTTCTTGAGGTCTTTTTATCATCACATAATGACAATTTTGATCTAATTCGTAGGACTCTAAGACAGAATGAGGCAAACATGTCTACCTATGGACTGAAAAGGCACAATGAGCCTCAGTTCAGAAAAGGTGGTGTTTAAGAGATGTGTTTATACATCAAACAAGCCAAAGGGGGTACTTCCCAAAATGATTTCCTCTGTGCCAAGCTTTCCTCCCACTCTCTGCAGAAGCATCTGGCAGCTCATGTCAAGGCAGTGCTGCATGATGGATTTCCCTGCTCACCCCAGTGGCAACGAGAGTATCACCAGGGCCTGCTGAAACAGAGGATGTAGGTAAACTGGAAGGTCTTTCCAAGGTCCGTGCATGGGCCTTGATCCAGCTGGCAACCCACTGAATGATCAGGAGCAAATTCCCATCTTTCCACCTTGATTCCAGGCTGTGATGTAGGAATAATAAGATTGGTTTCCCCAAGGGTTGCTGAATGTTATGGGTAGCATCATGAGCACTACGTGAGCGTGAGCGGACTCCGGGGGACGGTGGAGGACCGGAAGGCCTGCAGGAATGTTGTCCATGGGGTCGCGATGGGTCGGACACGACTTCGCGACTAGCAGCAGCAACAACAACATGAGCACCAAGGGAAAGTGTTGAGCAAGTGCAGAGCTTGCTGTTTAGCTTGGTGTGATCAAGAGGGCTTTGTGGGGTCACCATTGTGGTGGGAGGCAGGGGAGGCTGCGCATGACGTAGATTTAAGGTCGGCCCAGTGTTGAATCAGCTTGTTAGATATGGCGCCTTGTGTGTGTAGACGCGAGATGCCTAAGGTGTAAAATGGGGGGGGGGGTGCCATTTTAATTGCTGCTGAGGCACACGCAACCTATTGCGATTTGCTTCCCAGCATTCATCCCTTGTGTGTCCATACCCGGAGGCAGATTAAGGGGCACCTGATGGACCAGAGTCTACATCCACATGCCCGTTCCCTAGAAGGACGGGTCATCCAGTGGCAGTATATGGGAACTTGCATCCTGGTTCCTCAACTTTCAGGCAACAGCATCTTAATTTTAATCCTTCTCCAGATTATACTGGGACCATACATGGGATGGGAGGAGTTGACTGGTTGAGCCACTCTCCACGGTTCCACAGCTCCTCTAGAAATGGGAGGCTCAGCCAGAGTTTCAGGACCACGGTGCAGAGGGCCTCTGATTTCGGTCTTTGTTGTTTAACTTAGTCATTTTGACATGCTGTTCGTGTGGCACAGACAGTCAGGAGGGTCTGCAAAACGCCTTCCCACCTCATCCATTTTGAAACCCCCTCCACAGCGATGTGCCTTTGTTCTGGAGCTAACAATGTAACCGAGTAATAAAAGCAATTTCATATAAGAAAAGAGATTACCAAAGAGGCGTTATTTAATCATAAAAATGTCAGAGCTTTATAGCCCACTGACTCAGAATGTTGTCTGCCCCATAGGGAAGCTGTGACATTTCTAGGCACGGGAAAAACCATTGCTCCTTCAGTATCATCTGGCTTTGAAATTGAGGGAGAGTTGACTGGCTAGGAAGTCAGTGCTCACGGTCTGGTAAAGAGCTGTGTACACCTGGGAAGTATCCTGGCCCAGGGCGATGTGGTCCCCAGAGGACAGTGAGGTGGAGCTGCTCCCCATGGACATGAGCCACCTTTTTCTTCTCCTGTGCCCACTTGGCCAGAGGATGCAGCCCTCATCTTCTCGGAGGCAGACGAAGGCCCTGAACAGTATCCCTGCCTTCACAGCCTTGCAGAAGCCAATGAATACCAAATCAGGCAAACCCATCTCCTCCAGAGAGATGAGGTCAGCCGTAGTACAGACCAGGACAACCTATGTAAGGCTTCTGCTCCCGGCTGAGACCATGTTTTTTGCTGTAATAAGAGAGAACGCCAGCCAGCCAGCCAGCCAGCCAGCCAAGCCCACTGGGAGCTGATCAGCTTGCCTGACTCCTGCTTAAGAGACCTGACTTGACCTGCTTGGAAGAGACTTGGCCCGATCGTGTCCACTTCCCCCTGGGATCCCGAAGCCCCAGTGGAACAAGAAAGGGAGAACCTTTCTGAATGGAAGGGTGATTTCACAGGGCAGTGGGTTATGCTGGTTACTTTCCTCCTCCCATACGATGATTAACCATCTCCTAAATAAATGTGGTTATGGCACAGTGCAATCCGGTAGGACTTGTACCACTTTTGAACCCCAGGCAGAACTGATCTGTGTCTGGGGTGAGCTGTTATCACTCGGAAACATAACTAGGCCAGCCTCTTGGCACTGTGCCTCCTTGCTGGGGTGCGTCCCCCCGCCCTGAAGCCCACGTGGTTCACCGTCCCTCAGTCCCATCAGCAACGAAACCACCCTCAGCCTGTGCAGAGGTTCCTGGTTTACTTTAGCTGGCCTTTCAGCCTAAGCTGCATTTCCATACCCACCTGCGGGGGAGTAAGCCCTGTGAAACTGAATGGGATTTCCTTCTGAGTAGCCAGGTATGAGGCGGTGCTGTCACTTGTGGCTGTAGAGAGCACAATGCACTTCTTAGCTATGTGTCAAAATCGGTGGCCAGTCTAAGAAAACAAATATATATATGCAAGCGCACATACAGGTTTGTTTAGCAATGCATGCTAGATTTATATGTCAATATCATTTGAGGTGCCTGAGTTGTGTTGCAGAGGGGTAAATTAGCTGTCAAATTAAAGCACGAGACGTGTTGGTGACACTTGCATCCCACCGCACACACAAGCTAGTTGTTCAGCCAACTTACGGAATCCTCTGGCAACGGCTAATACAGAAATCAGCCCAAGCTGCTGTAAGCAGTCGCTGTGTCCATTGGGTGCGGCGTTGTGATGTCACAACGCTCAGAGCAACACTGGGGACCAGAGCTGAAACCGGGGATAAGGGGCATGGGCCTCGGATGTCGTGGATGCTATGGGCTCAGGGAAGCCCGGTAGCAGAGGGTGGGAGAGCCAGGAAGCAAAGGGAAGCTGTGGGGCGAGGAAGCAAGCACAGGGGCAAGAAGACCAAAGGGGTAAGGTAAGGCAATGCAGAAGGCTGACAGAAATAGTGACGGGAGGAAAAGAGGGCTGAAAAGGCAGCTTGTGGCGATGCTTACCTCATTCTGGTCAAGGCTTGTTATTAGAATGAAACAGATTTTCATGAGCCTCTGTTTGTATTTATGCTTGAAATGCGTGCATTTTTCCCCGTGGAAGCCTCTTAAACACCACTAAAATCTTTCTGTCAGTTGGTACGCAGTTCAATCATTCACACTTCTTCTTCTTCTTTTTAAAGAGTTCACAGTTCTACAAAGTCACCACGGAGCAGTACCAAAAAGCTGTTGATGAGGTAGAGTCCAGATTCAAGTAAGACCTCTTTCTTTTTTCACTTTTCTTTCTTGCTAATATTATTTTCGAGCTCCATGAATCTGATTCTGCTTTTGTTCATAATAAAGACAGATTTTTTTCCCCTTAGCCTATCAGTCTGCACTGGCAAAGTGAGAATGGAAAGAAAATGAGCTGCAGGTATTGGGACGGTAGGGAGAGATTTCTGACAAAGGCTTTAAGCCTGCTGCACAGTGCATTCAGCATGGCCCTGAAATTCAAAGCTTGTATCTGATTCCGAATGGGGAGCCATGGGGCAGAATCTGTGCAGGGTATGTGTGTGGGGGGGGGGGAGGGGGGCACATCTCCTGGATCAGCCTCATTAAAATGTAGGAGACTTGAACAGAAAAAAGTCATATATTTGACACTGTGGTGTATTAGGGCCTACGATAGTTTATGAGTCTACAGTCTTTAATTTTATTTATTGTACAGCATTTTTTGGTTTTCCACTGAAAATACTTCAGGCAGTAACCCTACTGCTGGATTTCAGCTGTTTCGATAGATTCTGTCTCTTTCTTGGATAGCTTGAAAGCTTTTAAATCAGCAATTTAAGTTTGTGCTGAATGGTGAAGGCCAGGTTAAATTCTCTTTATCATTCCTCCAGAGAGTTAAATGAAGAGCCCGTAAATGCAGGATCAAAGTGGCTCTGACCCTTTGCCCTGATCTTCCCTGGTGCTGCTGCTAATTCTTGCAGGAAAACATCATCCATCATATTTCAGGGCTTTCATGCCAGAAAATGTACCACCCCCCCCCCCCCCACACACACACCAATTTTCCTGCTCTTCTCTGGGAAGTTCTATCAGTGGAGACACAGACCGGTGCACCATTATTGGCTGGAAGTCTGCTGTTGCGCGTGGAAAGGCGTTTTGCTCCTCCATGACATATCGTTATAGCTCCTAATGACATGATGAAGCTCATAAAGGGCCTTAAGGGAGATCGCTGCTTTCTGTGGCCTTCACGCAGAAAGGTCTTTCACTCTACAAAGTTATCCGCCCTCACAGTGCAGGTGAAAATACAGGTATTTCTCTGTCGGAAAGGAGTGCGGCGCATGCCCGAAATTCTGCAGTTAGCGCATGTGCACCCTCCTCCGACTGGCTGGTCTGCCTGGCTCAGTTAATCTCCTCTTCTGGCTGGTGGCACCTTTGCAAGGCCTTTCCCAGCCCTGCTACCTGGGACCTCTTCAGGTGAGGCCGGGCCCTCTGAATGGGTTCCGCTCTCCACTCCCCCATGGAGGTCACTGAGTGACTGTGGGCCAGGCACGGCCCTTGCCTTGCAGGCTTGGTGTGCAGATGAAGTGCAAATTGCCCTGGGTTCCTTGCTGGAAAAAGGCAGGCTGTGAGTCTAACACACAAATAAATCGCTGCATGTCAGGGAGCATCGTCCACAAATCCCAAAGAAGCTCCAGATTTTTTAAAAGGATTGAATAATGGGACATGCCTCTTTCCAAGATGCTGTTGAGCCACTGCCGGTCAGTGTTGACAGTACTGGGCTAAATGGACTAACTGCCTGACCCAGTGTGCGGCAGCTCCCCTTTGTTGCTCAGGCCTTCTGGCAAAGGGAAAGCCGGAGACCTCAGGCTGCAAGCGCCCAGCCCAGCCCAGCCCAGCCCAGCCCAGGGCTCCGAGTGCTCTCTGATAGGCTGGTTTCCCCATCTACCTCAGTGCAGGTGGCAGCTCTGTGCATTGCTCCTTCGGCACACCTGGAGCAAGAAACCCCCTGCAGGTGCGGCGTTTCCAGTGCACAGCGTCTATTGATCCAGAGAGGCAGGATTGCTCTCAGGGGGGATGTGGCTCATCCAGGTCTTCTGACTTCTCAGCTCCTTCTCTAAACCGCCCCCTCCCCTGTGTGTGTAGACTGTGAAGGATCAGCAGGGCACGGCACCTCTGTCCCAGTTCCCGTAAGAGACCTCGCTGGGTCTCCAGGGTGCCGGATGGGGCTTGTGGGGCCTGGCCCTGCTGGGGCGGCTGCAGTTGAGCAGCGCCCTTGGAGAGCGGCAGTGGCCCACACACACTCGGGTTGCGTTGAGGGCTGCCATGAGCTCTCCTGGAGGAGGAAGGAGAGAGGAAGAAGATAGGAAGAAATGCAGGCAGCCCTGGATAAAGAGGGGGGAGGGAGGGAGGTGGTGGGGAAGAGGGGGGAGCCAAGCTGAGGCCCATGCAGGAGGGGAGGGGAGAAAGCGCACACATGCCAGGCAGAGGCGGCGCCTTACCTGGGAGATGTCAGTCTCTTTTGCCAGGAGCCTCTTGATTTCCTGGGGTGAGGAGAGACCAGCAGCTCTTCCTTCCTTGTCCCTGGAGCAGCAGCCTCGAAAAAGGCTGCCGTGAATTTCCCGGCCCATGACTGGGGGCATCCCTGTTTTCTCAAGGAAAGTTTCCAGGGAGAGGCAGTCAAGAAGGGCTGGGCGGTCAGGGGCACGTGGACAGCGTTTTCCTTGGTCATTTGACACAGATGTGTGTATGTGTGCATGTGCACATGCGTGTGTGTGTGGGTGCACTGTTTGCTTGCCTGCCTTCAGTCCATGCCATAAGTGAAGGCGAAGCGTATCTTCCCAATGTTTGAGCTGTTCCCCAAATATTTTGTGTTCTTTGGACTGGAAGCATTCGGCGTTGCAGTCCAACACATCTGGACATGCCAGGTTGCAGAATGCTGCTTTTGGCACGCAGTGCTCTCACATGCTGAGTTTCAGTGCACTCAAATACTGCCACTAAATGCATAAACAAAGAGAAATAAAAGTAGTGTATGGGCTTATTGAACACAGGGCTTTATTTCACCGGGTTTCATGAGTCGGTGGGACCAGATGTCTTTCTATTTCTCCTCCAAGGGCTGGGGATACCTTTTTCTGCCAGACACACATCCTGTCTACCAACAGAGTAATAGGTTCTTGGAGAGCTCGGAACCAAGATTTAGAGTGAATGCCAGGAAGTACAGTTAGGACCGCCAGGGTATGGAATGGGCTTCCACGGGAGGTGAATGGGCTTCCACGGGGGCTTAAGGATAGGCTGGACATGCACATGGTAGGTATGTCATGAGTGGAGCTGGCTGGAGCCGGGGGTCAGACTAGATGGCCCAGGAGGTCCCTTCTGACTCTTTTTCTATGTTTCTATCTTTCAGACTGGTTTGTGTGTATGTGTGTCCCCTCCCCTAGCTCCTTCCTTTGATTCTCACTCCCCACCTGCTCCCTCTTCCCAGCATCCACGAAAGAGGTGGAACTTGGTAGCCACTCTGTGCCATCAAGTGCTCTCCCCCTTGTTTAACCTGAACTCAAACCCTTACGCTTGATCTTTTCTCGTTCCTGCACTGCTGCCCTCTGAAGTCCCAGTCATCTTCAAATTTCTTGACTGCAGTGTCTGTTTGAATTGATGGTGGAACTAAAAAGCCCCAAATTTCTTCAATTAGCTTATTTTAATTTATTATTTAAAGAGGTGCATAATAGTGCAACATGTTGTATGTAAAACGTTACTGTGAGTATTATTGTCCTGTTAATTTAAGACCCAGTATTGCATATAATTTTCTAACCTCCCCATAATCTCTCCTTTGGGGACCTAGAAAGTGTTTGACTGGGGTGGGAGCAATAATTGTCTTTCTGTCAGCCTTGATACATAAATGTTTGTTTTTTAAAAAAGAAAAGCTAGTCATTGTGCATTTCCATGCTCTTAAGAGTTTAAATTAAACAGATGTTATTTTAAGTGTCATTTGGCATTTAGCTTGATAAGTAAATTATGAAAGATTTTGGTGGAAAACTGAACCCTGATGCGCTTCTCATGTCTCGTGTTCAGTTTAACTGAACGTGAGGATTGAGGACGGGGGTTTCAAGTCAAACTGCTTTAAAGAACTTGCTTAATTGCCTGTAAAAGAAGAATTAAGTAAGGTTGAACTGCTAAATTTATAATTCTGCTAAATGCATAAACTGGCATTCGGCACGTCAGTGTGACTTCAAGTTGGGAGTGTGAGATTAATAGAGCTAATTGTGGTATTGTTGCAAAGCAACTCCATTTAATAATGGCAAACATGCCTAGAATTTTTAGTAAGTTTTCCACTCAAAGATTCACTTTCTCTGTCAGTTTTTAAATGAAAATTTCACACGCAGGGCTCGGTGTTGTCAGCAGTTATGGTGCTGCCCATACTAATTCTAACTGAACTGGCCAGGCCCGACCCAGCCAAGCCAAGCCAGGGGCACAGGACTAGGCCAAGCCCGGTTTTTCCTATCACTTGACTGCAAGGGGTCGTAACGGGACAGGAGCTCTGCGCACACCTCTAGTGTAACTATCCCGCTGTCCACATTTGCACCATACGCGATATTCACGGTGTGGAGCACAGGAGAAAGAAAGGGCGCTGGTCTCAAGGTTGGGCTCAGGCTGGAGCGAGACAAAAGACTGAATAGTTTGATTTCTGGCACTGAATAGAAAGTGTCCTTAATCTGTCCTGGTTCTGTGGTTGATGTTTGGGCTGGTCGGTTTGGCATTAGAAAAACCGGGTTCCCAAAGGAAAATTAGGTTGTGCTGCAGCTTAATGATCCATCTGGAGGTGGGAATACTCCAGGACCAGAGGATTTCTCCCAGCAGAGCTCTCGACTGAGCCTTTAAAATGACTGTTTGAATGGGGTTACATGTGATGGTGACTTAGTAGTTAGGGAAAGGTGCTGGAAAAGGTGCAGAAAAGGGCAGCCAACGCAATCTAGAGACTGGAACTGATCGCCTGTGTGGGGAAGGTACAACACCCAGGCCTTTTTAGCTTAGAAAAATGTGGTGCAGCTAGACTTCGAGGTGCATAAAATTATGCATATCATGGAAAAAGTGGACAGGGAGCCATTTGCCTGCCTCTCATAATTCTGAAACACGGGGCCATCAAGTGAGGCTGTATGGTGGGAGATTCAGGCAAGAGAAGGTGCTTCTTCGAGTCGCACATAGTTAAAGTGCGCAATTTGCCATCCCCGGATGCAGCCCTAGTCGCTCGTGCGGGGTTTCCAAGGCATGTTAGACCTGCACGGGAGGGGAGGGGAGGCGAGGCTGGTCACATGCCCTGCCGGCGAGCCCTGCGGGAATGGAGCAATGGCTGGAGAGGCTTTTCTTACGCTCTTAGGGAGGCATCTGCATAATAGCCAAGTTCACCATGCTCTTTATCCTCCTGTGAAGGTAGGTCCTTTTGATTCAAGGGCAGTAAACGACCCACAGATCATGCATCCTCAGGTCAGGCAGGTGATCCGACCGGTGGGTGCCTTGCATCGGGAGCCTTAGCTCCTACCTCTTAGCCAAGCAGCATCCAAAATGGCACAAACCCATTGAACCAGGTGCTGGGTCATTCCCAAGAGTCCTGTGCAAAAGCCATGGTGACTGAGGTTCTCAGAAGCCCACAGCTCCTCTCTCTCTCTTATCCTCTACCTGGTCTCCTTCTGAATTACTTGAACTCTTGCCTGTGCCATTTCAATGGCTGATTTGCCAATTTCCCGATGGAACAAAGGAGAGTAGAATGCGCAGGCCATCCAGAAGGTCGTGAGCAGAGCTGGCTGGTGCCGGAGGTCAGACTAGATGGCCCGGGAGGCCTCTTCTGACTCGCTCTGTTTCTGTGTTTCTGTGTATCTTTTACACGTTGGCACGCTCGGCATACATTATCTGTCTGTGGTACATATCCAGATGCCCACAGTGTATTGGGTGCCTCAGTGCTGCATGAATTTGTTCTAATATTTCATATCATAATTCCTGATAATTTAAAAAAATCTTTGTGGGGCCCTTGCAGCACATTGATAAATCCTAAATTGTCAAATGGCTTATCTCTCTTTAAGACACTAATTCGCATTGATCGAATTCTGAATGATCAGGTTGCGCTAGTTCCTGCAGTACACAAATTATGTTAAAACAACATTACCCAGCCCTGCTGCCTTTTTCTAATGCAGGCGTTATGTTGTCTGCAGTCGCATTATAACCAGAATGATTATATTATAAAGATGTCTTGTTCGTATTGAAAAGTTTACAGAAGGAAGGAGGAGGAAAAAGGGGGAAGAGAGCAATATTACAGGAAGAGCTTTTTGGGGGGACAAAAGGGATTTGGGCTGTAATTACATTTTGCATTCTTCTTCAGCTTTGCCCTTTTATATGTCAATAGTTGGAAGCAGTAAACTTGGAAACTCCAGTGCTGACATCTACCGTTTCCACAAACCTTGAACCCAAGGATCATGTCGATCATTTAGCTACAGATTTGGTGTGGGGCAGGTGTGGGGAAAGTGTGTTTTACTGTGGCCCTCCAGGGGCCTAGTGGGCTTATCCAGGTTCCTTTTTCCTTTGTTCTTGGTGGGCTCTTTGTATTGTATTGTATTGTATTGTATGCATTTAGAAAGCTTCTATGCCGCCCTATTCGCCGAAGCCTCGGGGCGGCTCACAACAATAAATAAATAATAACAATATAAAAACAAATGCTATTTCAGCCCTTTAAAAAACAAATGTTTTATGTACTGTGTTTTATTGTTTTTATATTCCGTTGTGAACTGCCCAGAAAGCTTTGACTACAGGCAGCATAGAAATGGTGGTGGTGGTGATGATGATGATGGTGTCAAGAGACCTAGTTGACATGGCTGATGGTGAAGGTCTGAGGGAGCTTTGTCCTTCCTGGTCTGTTGATCCCAGGTTGACCTCCCCTAGCCCAGGGAATAGGCAAACGTCTGCCCTATAGTGGATGGATTTATCCTAACTGGTAGGTACACAGAAAGAAGGGGTGGCTTTCTGGTGCATCTGCTTGATGGTTTGACTGTTGATCAAGCCTGTTTTGGGTCCCAGGTTTTTGATGTATGGCCATGTTTGTCTTACTGTCTGTGAACAAGCTATAAGTTCTTGGTCTCCCTTTTGTCCATATGCAGTGAGATCAGAGCAGGGCTGCTTGTGCCCAGACTTAAATAGAACAAGAATGGCTCAGAGTTTTGGCAGCTGTGCAGCTATGAAAACCTGTCGTATATACTCCACCCTCTGGAAACTGATGCGCTTAGAACCACTTGGAATACCAAAGCCAAGCTTGGGGAAGCTTAAATACGAGGAATTGGAAGTGTGCTGTGTAGCAGTAAAGGAGAGGCCTTTTCGATGGTGGCGTCGCAATTATGGAATGTCATGTCTGAAGAAGTAGACCTGGAGCTCTCTATTAATTGGACCATAGATTTGGAAGGGGCCAGAGGGTCATCAGGTCTATTCCGTGCTCAGCGCAGGACTCCAGGTTAAACCCCTTTTCCCGTTGCATCTTGCATGCCTCTTGTGTGGGAGAGCCCACCAGCTCCTTAGGGATGGGTTCCAGTGCTGTACTGCAAAGCAGCCAAGAAAGTCTTCATGAAAATCTAGTTGGAATCTGGCTTCCTGTAACTTGGGCCCATTAGTCTGTGTCCTGCGCTCTGGGATGATGGAGAAGAGATCCAGGCTGACCTCTTGGTGACACCCTTTCAGGTACTTGCAGAGTGGTACCACATTTCCCCACAGACTTCTTTTCTTGAGGCTTGACATGCCCAGTTCTTTCACTCTCTCCTCGTAGGCCTTTGCTTCCAGTCCCTGGATCATCCTTGTTGCCCTCCCCTGAACCCTTTCTGTTACCTTCTCTTTGCATTTCGGTTTGAGAAATGCCTGCTGTACGATTTTTAGTTATTGACTCCTTTTATTGTTAATGCTACATTGTGGTGTTATGGAAGTTCTGAAATAACTTTCGTCTGAAATACTGCAGTCCGCTGTGAAATAAATCATTTGTCATTTGTACTTGCTGTTCACCAGCCTGGAATCTGTTTGATGAAAGGTAGTATCGCAGTGTTTTTAAGTATAGTAAAATAAGAAGTTGTCTTAAATCTTGTGGTTTCTTTTACAGGGTGGGAAAGAGTTGTCTAGATTTTAAAGAAGCTCAACATCAAGTCTTAAACCTTTGGACTGTGATTGCTTTATAACTGACAGCTTTAGTTTTCCCTACCGCAATATAGACATTTTCATTTCTTCCTTTGATCAATACAATCCATTAGGAATGTAGAGTATCCAACACAGTTATATGAAATATTAATTAAGCTCATTTTACCTAGATAAATGTGTACTTTGAATGCAACAAGAGCAGGAGGCTCTAAAGGGTGGGGTGTTTTTCTTCCACCAAATGGCAGTTATTTAAATACTCATACGTATTCTGTGTAAGACTAATGTGACCGCTTCCCATGTGTTGTGAACGCTCAGGTAGAATAACAGCGTGAGCTGGCTGTCTCACACTGGGCGTCCTTACATTCTAGTGCTCCATTAAGAGAAGCAACCAGCTCACTGTTTCCAGGAAGCCTGCAAGCAGAGAGCAACAAGGCTTCTGACCCACCCGTTTACCCCTCTTCTCTTTTTGCCCCGGGGCCTTCTGCCCCAGAGCACAGAGGCGTTCTAGAACCATCTCATTGCCTTCTGTGGATTGTGCAGTCCCCTTTGCAAGCCATCCATGCTTGTGGCCATCCCCCACCTTGTGAAGGTGAATTCCATACAGAAGGGTGTGTGTGTTGGCGGACGGTTGGAAAAAGTATTGAATTTTACTTGCATTAAGTCTGCTGCCCAGAAATTTCTCTTCATGCCCCTTAAGTTCTACTATTAAGAGTGAGAAAACCCCCCTCCCTCTCTCTCTCTCTCTGCACACTGTGCATAATTTTATAGACCTCTGTGAAATAAGGTTACAGAAGGCAACTTGTGAGCATGTCTGTTGGTGGATTTGAGTAGAATTGTGGAGCCTGCTTGGAACACACTTTCTTATTCTGATAAAACCGCCTTAAAGAAATCATCGTCGACATAGCAGCGCAATTCCCTTGTGCCAATACAATTACTTGGTATTGTGCCTGAGGGTACCTTTATTTCAGAAGGGAGTCTGTGCCAACACAGTTACGTTGGAACAAAAAATGCTAGTGCAGACAAGCTGACAAGCCCTGAGATACGTATTCATTAGGAAGGTAAAGGCTAGGCAGGGAATGTCTTCTGTGTTTACCTTGTTGAAGTGTATGGGAGACAGAAGGGCATGTTTCCTTGATACCTGCACATGAAAACACCCTAGAGAATCGGCACTCCCCCCCGCCCGATCCCAGCCTTCTATTATTGAGGGGGGGAGATGGGATGGGTAATGGTTCCCCCCCCTTTTCCCCCTGGTTCAGACTCATGGGTCCATAACAGGTACACCCGTGTCTTGCAGCCTTTCAACCTTCAGGGAACTATTTCCATACGGATCGCTTTGCAACAGAATCCTTCCTCATGATAACAGATTCATTTGTGGCCATGGTTTACTTTGCCACTTCTGTTGGGCATCCCCATAGTCCTGTGCAACCCAAGGGTGCATGCCCGAAAAAAAGATCGTGCATTGTCATCGGCAGGTTCCTGCAAAAACCCCCGCCTGCCTTTACCGAGAGTTCCAGCGGGAAACCTCCTGAGGTCCTTTTAATAAGCACCTGCATTCCCCCAGAAAAGAGTTTAAAAACCATTGTATTGGATACCTGCTGTTCTTCAGGGTTGACCTGGGTATGGACCTGAAGCTGTGCTGTCTTAACTCAGAGATCACTAGAAGAAAATTGTACCCTATCGATCATCTTAGATCATGCGGTAGCCTGCCATAAGATGATGTATTGTGATGCCAGTCTCAGGAGAATCTCTACTTTAGTGCTTCTTTCAGCAGGGAAATTTATCCTGCAGGTTTATCCTCTCTTTCTCTTCAAAATGAATGGGAAGCCACGGCAAGGGACTGTGAGGAGGTGTGACTAGAGAGCCATTGCCACGGACGTGTTGCTAACCTTTTTTCCCTCCTTGGCTGGCCGAAGCGTCTTCTCGTTCCTGCAAAAAGAAGGCACATTTACCGTGCCTTTTAATGGCTCCTCTGGGATTGCAACATAACACCACCCAGAGACTGAATAAAATCAGTGCTTGGTCATCTTTCTCAGGGTGCAGTGACCCTGTTGTGTGCACAGTTAACCAGATCCTGACGCAGCCCTCAAGCCGTCCTGCTGGACAAAATGGGACTCCTTCACCACCTTCACGCATCAGGAGAACCTCAACCTACACGACGCTATTCTTGAACACATCCTCTGCTTCTGATAGACGCTCTTCCAGAAAGGGCTGAAACCTTTCTCCATCAGGATGTACCTGGCGGTGGTGTCCTCCCACCCACCCACCAATTCAAGGAGCCCCTGCCTTTTCACACCCCCATCCCTCCACTTCCAGAAGTGCATCCTGAACCTGGCCCCCTCCATCTGTCCTGCATACCAGGGACCTCTCAGTCATGTTGCAGCTTCTGACCGAGACGCCTTCTGAACCACTTGACCGTGTCCAACCTCCACCTCCTCTCCTAGAAGGCTGCCTTTTTAGTGGTCATCACCTTGGCCAGATACCAGTGAGCTGTGCGCCCTCAGGGTGGACCCTCCCTGCCTCACCTTCCCCAGTACTTCCTCCCCAAGGTCGCGTTGGCATTTCACCTCAACCCAGACATCATCCTTCCTGCCTTTCTGCCACTCCTGCCAACTTCTTGGAGCCCGTCCTGCACTCACTAGACCTCTGAAGGGCCCTTGCCTTCTTCCACTTCAGGACAGCATCCTTCCAAGATAGCAGACTTTTCTGTCTGTTATGGTGCACACAAACCACGACCCATGTGCCACTCACAGGCACCAGCTCCCTGGCATATGAAGTACCAGGCCTCCAACTCATGGCTCTTCCACCTGATCAATGGCCATGTGCACAGCCCTTCTCTCAGGGATCTGACCTCTGATGAACTCGAAGAACAAGGCAGGAAGCACCCAGGTACATGACCATTCTGGGAACCTGGGCTTGTATCACACATCAAGCTGGATGGACCTGGCGTCACGTGGGAAAATCTAGGCTTCCTGTGGATAGATGGGGTAATTTTCAACAGGCCTTTATATGCAATCAAGCGAGCGAGTGAAACTCTTTCTCTCACTCTCTTTACACATCAGTGGCCAACAGTTAAATTGGCATGTTTCTTATTTTTGTGTACCCGTAATCAAGCAAGTCCCCTGAAAATTGATAGATGTGCTCATTAAGGGCAGTTCTTGCTGCCGGCTGCAGTTTCACGAGCCTCCGCTTCCAATGGAACGGAGCGGCTCACGCGCCTGCTGGCAAGTGATATTCCGCGGTGATACATCTGGCTTCCAGCTCCCTTTCAGAGATTCTAAAGCCTCTTGTTTTCATGTATTCAACATGCTTTGTTGGGAATTTACATGAGTACAAGTCACCCATTTCCCAATTACAGTATGGAAACAAGGTGGGAGGCTAAAAGCTGCAGTCAATCTCACGCCCCTTGATCTCTGGTATGTACAGGTTCCACAAGCCCTCGTCCTGTCCCCCACCCCTGCTGTTGCGGCTGGAGCTGTTGTGCAGGCTTTGGAACATCTGCGTGCATTCGAACCGCATCCCAGTGGCTTCACCTGTCTGCATGAAACGGGTCGTTTACCTGCACACTTGATATGGAGGTTTGGGTCTTGTTTAGAGGTAGTTTGCTACCTGATTCTGGCTGCAGGGAGAGGAGTAGACGATCAGCTGGCTTCACGTGTTAAACCAGACACAAGACGGCTTGTGCCGCTGGCCCTCTTCCCACGTGGGTTGTGCTATCAGGATCCCAGACGGGGGGGAATGACGGAGGGCCGGTGGGGTCGGAACCTGGATCTCCACCAGCTGCTTTCCTTGCTGCGCTTGCTCAAAGCTGCAGGGGGAAGAGGTGTGTGCCACTCTCCTCTGTGACCCCACCAGAGCTCTCGGGCAAGATGAAGTGTCCAAACAGGATGCCGGACATCGTCATAGCCTCCTTCCTCTGCAAGATGCATGCGCAGAGGCTGCCGTTGCTGCACGGTGGACAAGGGCCGATTTACATCCGTAGCACCTCCATCGCCACTCTGTTGTTGCCAGCACGCCTCGCAATTAACTGGCGCCTTCCTCTTCCTTGAAGTTGCATTAGTCTAAAAGCTCAGGAAAGAGACTAGCCAGCAGATGGGAGGTGGTTGTTCTGGCTTTTTCAGGTGTCCTGAGTACAGTTCAAGGTGATAATTTCAACCTGTCAAGCCACAAGTGGCTGGAGCCCCTTCTGTACTTCCCAAAAAATCAACCGAGGCAATTAAATGATAAACCAAAGGCTTTCACTCGAAAGGCTTTCACACGAGGCAAAAGGAAAAAAGAACTGGGAAAGAAGAGAAAAATAAGCACGTTGAAGTCAACTGTTCTATACAGTTGCTTTATCATTATCATCATTGTTATTGTTATCATTCTTATTAGTTTCATTTCTATACTGCCTCATAGCTGAAGCTCTCTGGGCAGCTGGTGGCAAGGGCCTTCCTTCCCGTATCTCCTTCGGATGCATCCAGGTGGATTGGCCATGTCTTGCAAAAGGGATGCTGCCCGCCATTGGTCGGCTTTGAGCTGTGAGAGGGTGTGGAGAGGAGCTCCTGCTTGTCGCTCCCGTCTTTGGAATGGAAATTCAGTTCCTTCGCAGAGTGTTCTTAACACAAGGCTGGTTATCGTCTGGCAGAAACACCACAATTTTGAGGAATCTGCATTTTGTACAAGTCGTGAGTAGAAGGTTCTTCAATGACTGGTTGGAGAGTGCGTGTCAAGCAGGTATTGTAACTGATGGAATGGATCTTTTGAGTGATTTAAGGTGTCATCCTACGCAAATTTAGGCAAGAAAAAGGCCTACGACTCTCAGGCGCATGCTATAGACTAGGTGCTTAATTGTGCTTCTGATTGTCTACCCTGTGGCTGACAAGATGGCAAAAAATGACATCTATTCAAACAAGACGAATCTCGAAGGAGGGTTAATCTGCACAAACGTGATGGCCCCAGTGTTTGACACTGTGATTCTGTGACTGGGCTGTGAGGGGCGGGTGGATGCAGGGGCTCCGACCAAGTCCATCGCAGAGATTAGACTCCCGCTTGGCCTCGCAGCTCCAAGCCTCGGGCACTCTTCACTGGGCCGCGCTTCCCGTGAAGAATAGCCAGACACCAGGTTTTGCTGTAAGAGGGCCCCGTGCTTCCCTGCCGAGGCAGAGTCTTTCCCTAAGCCTCCCAAATCAAATTAGATCGTGCTTCTGTTTTTCTAATTGCCAGTGTTACAAATTTTATCTGGAATTGCTGTTCCTGCTCACTTGTTTATATTACCCTCATCCATCTCCCCAAGATTTACGCAGTTAGAATTTCTCCAGCAGTCATCTTTGCAGTGGAGAGAGGAAGAGCATCAGGCACAACTCTCTGTGAATCCTGCAAAGCTTCTTCCAGTGAATATTTCTCAGCGCACCACAAAAGCATCCAGAGGCAAAGGATATGAATGCATTATGACCCAGCACCAGCCTAAGGCAATTGTGCCAAAGACACTTTCGCTGGCCACAATTGCGCCTTTGAAACTGGAGGCCTCTGGTTCTCTTGATCCCCACCATTGGGATGGGATCTAGAGGGGGTCCCTGGTGTCCTGGACCACTGAGGAGCAAGGCCTTCTCCTGCCTGTGTAGACCTGTCCTGGGATGCCCTTACTGCTCACAACTGGCATGCACAGACTAGTTGCCGTCTTTATAGAAACAGAGCGAGTCAGAAGGGACCTCCCGGGCCATCTAGTCTGACCCCTGGCTCCAGCTGGCTCCACTCATGACATGCCCACCATGTGCACGTCCAGCCTATCCTTGAACACCCGCACCGATGGGGCCTCAACGACCTCCTGTGGAAGCCCATTCTGTACCGTCGAGGTCCTGACTGTCAGGAAGTGCTTCCTGGCATCTAAATGGAACCTGGGTTCCCCGAGCTTTGCTCTGTTGGAGTGCGTCCTGCCTTCCTCTGCAGGGGAGAACAGGTCTCTCCCCACCTCCATGTGACACCCCCTCACATACCCCTCAGAGGAGGGCTTTCTCTGCGGTGGCGCCCAATCTTTGAAATGCGCTCCCCAGAGAGGTCTGCCTGGCGCCGTCGTTATTTGTTTTTCGGCGCCAGGCGAAGACCTTTTTATTCAAACGTTAATTGTTAATATTATTTATTTATTTTATTCTTTGGCCAGGGCGACTTAATTTATACTGTTAAATTATACTGTTTTATATTATGTTATTTATTTATGATTGTGAGCCGCCCGAGGCTTCGGCGAATGGGGCAGCATAGAAGTTCCCTAAATAAAATAAAATAAAATAAAAAATAAATACCTGCATGTTGCCAACATATCTCCTCTGAGTCTCCTCTTCTCCAGGCTGAAGAGACCCAGTTCCCTCAGTCTCGCCTCATACGGCATCCCCTGCAAACCGGCCACCAACCTTGAGGCCCTTCGCTGCACTGACTCCAACCTGGCTATATCCTTTCTGTATTGAGGGGCCCAAAACTGAGCACAATACTCCACTTGCGGGCGCACCAGAGTCGTGCAGAGTGGCAGTAATGCCTCTCTCGATCTTATGTGGACGGAGGGACGAGGAACAAGCAGTCACAGCACTCCCAGGGCCACTTACTGAGTTAAAATGGTTGAGGAGAATTTGAACGGGGTCTCATCCTGTTTCACATAAGGCTCCTTTGAAAATGCCACTTGCACAGGGCGAAGTGATGGAAGCATTTTGTTTCTTTTAACTTTTGCATCATAGTAAAACTATTCTGTCTCTTCCCAGTGCTGAGTATCTCGTGTGTGTCAAGTAGTAGTAATGCCCGTTAAATCCATTTCAATCCCAGGTTGTAACACAAAATGTGAACATGTGTGTGACAGATGTGTCATTGCATTTCCATTCTCCATTGTGGGGCGCTCCGGTTTGACCAAAAAGGTGAATGTGGTTGAATTTTTCTCCCTGTGCCATTCTCCTGATGATCCTTCACAAAACACAGACCACACACAGAGAGCTTATATTTGCAGAATTACGGGCACACATGCAAACTGCTCTCCTTCCGTCCTTCCTTCCTTCCTTCCATCCATCCATCCATCCATCCATCCATCCATCCATTTCTGTCCTGCCTTTTACAAAGCTCTGAGAGAGCTTTCATAATTCTCCTCCTCCTCCTCTCAATCTTATCCCTGCTACAACAACCCTGTGAGGTAGGGTGGGTTGAAAGCCTGTGCTTGGCCCAGAGATGACCCATCTGGCTCCATGGCTGAGCGAGTACCAGAACCCGGATCCCCTGAGTCCCAGCCTTGCACTCTTAACACACTGGCTCTGTTTTGAAGTTCAGCTAAGCAGAGACGCGCCGTCCTTTTCTCATCCAGTTCATGATCGGAACAGGCCTCCGAACTGCGCTTTGGCGGCCGTCCACTTCAGCACTGAGCAGGGCTTGCCAGTGGATTCAAGCGTCAGGCAACCTGTATATGGTTCAAATAAACCAGGAAAGGCGGGAGGAAGCCTCGTCTGAGAGAACATGCAGGGCTGTTCCCAGTTGCCAAGCCACAGTGTGCTGGTCAGACTCCTGATGCCTGAAGGGAAGGTCCGTATTTTAGACTTGCCAGCTGATCCGTGTTTTATTGGGAGGTTCTGCAGAATGAGAAGTGGCTTCTGGGAAGCGCTGCACCTGGGCTCGTGGGACAGCTGCGGCACGAGGGGTCGCCGGACGGCTGCCAGTGCTGGAGGCCCGTGTCCTTGTTGGCAGGACGGAGCTGCTTCTGCAGCAAGGTCGTCGTGCCTTGCACTGCGGTGGTGCAGCAGATTGGGAATTCTGTGCAAATTGAGGTTTTTAATTATTTATGGAAATGACTAATGCAATCAGGACACTAGCTCTGGTTATTAATTTTGAAAATGAAATTCCGTTTATTTTGTGCTGTACCAACAATTTTTCTCTTCAATATGCTGCAGCTATTTTGACTGGCAAAGGTTTAACTGCCTCATAGATACTGCCGGGTGCCAAGCTGGAGTGGAGGGAGCGGGGGGGCCTGGCACAAGCCCTTCTCTTTCGGCCCTGTGGGAAGACAGGCGGGCTGAGCTTGCCACTTTTTCTTGTAAGCCAGGTAAACGTGGATTATTTATGCCTTTTAATCTGCTGAAAATAAAATCCCTCTGTTGCAGTAAGAAGCTCAAACCACTAGGTCACATAACTTCCAGATACGAATTTCAGGATTCAGTGAACTCAGTTCAGCTTCGCATTGTAACAAGTACAGAGGTACGTTGGCTCACGAACTTAATCCGTTCCAGGACCCAAATTGGTCGTGAGCCAAGTTAAATTTTCTCATAAGGTTCAATGCAAATAAGGTTAATTCGCTGTAACCATTTTTTAAATCAGAAAAATGTGAAGCAAAGTGATTACAACAACAGAGATCGCGGCCATCTCCCCCCTACCACCCCAAGCACAAGTGCGGCCATCTCCCCGCCCCCACAGCACGACCGAGAGCGCGCCCATCATCCTGGCGTGCTGTGGGGTGTGGGGGAGAGGCAGGCGTGCTCACGGGTGCACTGGGGGAGGGCGAGATGGGCGCAAATGGTGCGCTGGGGGTGGGGAGGTGGCCGCGATCACAGCTCCGTTCGTGCAGGGAAGGCGTGCCTGATCAGAGGAAAGACAGGTGGAACCTCGGCCATCTCCCCCACGGCTCTGCGTTGCCGCTCCTGTCTTTCCTGCAGCAGCGCGCCTCTGATCACGAGCGGAACTGCGATTGCGGCCATCTCCCCCACCCCCGAGTGGGGAGATGGCCACGATCCCAGTTGCTTTCGTGCAGGGAAGGCGTGCGTGATCAGAGGTGCGCTGCTGCGGGAAAGACGGGAGCAGCAAAGCAGAGCCGCGGGGGAGATGGCTGAGATTCCTCCTGTCTTTCCTGCAGCAGCGCACCTCTGATCACGCATGCCTTCCCTGCACGAACGCAACTGCGATCGCGGCCATCTCCCCACTCGGGGGGGTGGGGGGAGATGGCTGCGATCTTGGTCGCCACTCAAAGCAGTGTTCGCGACCCAAGTCAGAATTTTTCAGAAATTTTTGTTCGTGACCTGATTTGTTCGTGAACCATGGTGTTTGTGAGCCAAGGTACCAATGTATTTTTGTTCTGGGCGTAAGGCATCGTGTTGCTTTTATCATCAACTTCAGGTTCCCAGCTCTTGGGCCAAAAGCCCCTTTCATAGCTGCTGGCCCTTCTCTGCTTACGCCATGCTTAAGTTCTTACCCACCCCGGTATCCTTCTTTTAAAAATTCTCCCTCCTTTTAGCGAGCTTTTGTTGCATGGCTGAGATGCACCTGTCGTATCCACCTTGCTTGCTTTGTCACCTTGTCTTTGCCTTCCCGTCAAACCTGCAACTGGGGTGGGCAGCCTCTTTGGCTTCAGGGCTGCATGCCATGCTGGGCATTTGCATTTAATTTCCCTGCATGGGTCCTGTCTGGTGTTAGCAGTGCACAGAGCTGGTCCCAAAAGGCACGTTTGCCGAGCGCAGAACGATGCTTGCCAGAGTACAGAGGAGCACACATGCGATCGACATGCAGCAGGACACGTGTGCCCAGTTCAAAGACTCCAGCACGCGCCCTTGCAGGTTTACAGATGCTGATTTCCCCTGGAGAAATGCAAGTGTCAGTTGTATTGGGCATGTGATTGTCCTTTGTCCTCATTAGCAATCTTTTGTAGCCTGTGTTCTATAGCTGAATGCCTTACATCCTTGGAACCCATCCTGACCATCTGCTGAGCAGAGAATAACAAGACTATGCTTGCAATAGGTTCTGAAGAAAGGGCAACCGGGATGACTGGAAACAAAGCCCTGTGAGGAGAGATGGAAAGCGCTGGCCTTGTTTCACCTCGAGAAGAGAAGAATGGGAGTAGCACTTTACAAGTACTTGAAAGGGTGTCACCAAGAGGAAGGCCAGGATCTCTTCTGGATCATTCCCGAGTACAGGGCACAGAAGAACAGGCTCAAGTTCCAGGAAGCCAGATTCTGGCTAGATAGCAGGAGGAACGTCCAGACTGGCCTGTTGGAGCGGTACAACAACGGGACTCATGACCTAGGGAGGTGGTGGGCTCTTGCACACCAGAGGCGCTCAGGATGAACTACACAGCCATCTAAGGGGGTGCGTTAACTTGGGGTGCTGCACCGAGCAGGGGCTGCACCCAGTTGCCCTCTGGTCCCTTCCAGCTCTAGTATTCTACGATTCTCCGCACTGAAGCATTCTGCCCTAGCTATGTTTGGGGCCATTCCCTATATGTAAGAGACGCTGAAACAGCCCACTGCTTGACCCAGAACGGCACAGGCTTTCGTGAGCACTTCGATCCAGCCCACGCACGGGGCTGAAGACGTTACGTGCGCTGCTGGCCAGAGCACCAAAGCTTCCGTGCTGCCGCCCACTTCCCCACGGCCTGGAAATCCAGTGCGGGGAATCCGGCACTGCAGACTCCCTCCTGGAGCCTCTTTTCCTGGCTTGACCTGGAGCCTCCTTTGGTGGAAAGGTGTGGGCAGAGTATCCACCAACTGCGAGGGATTCCAGGAGTTGCAGTCCCAGGACCCTGGGGGCACCAACCACCATGTTGCCTCACCCGAATGGCACGTTTCTGGGCTTCCCAAAAGAGGGAAGCAGTCAGTGCATAGGACTGGGGTCAGGGCGAGGGCCTGGAGCAGGCCCACGCTGGCTCCCCGGTGCTTGCAGGCTTCAAGCTCGCACACAGGTGCTCCTGCGCCGGTTCATGCGCTCGCGAAATGCCAAGGAGCAGCGGAGGACATGCAGTGCTGGGAAGGGAGGAGGGCGCCGGCTTCCAAGGGATTCTTCAGCTGGCATCCTGCTGCTGTTCGGCTGCACACAGGAATGGTGGGGGGAATAATGGGGGGCGGGCGGGGAGGAAGACGTGGCCTGTGCTTGTTTTGAAAATGAAACGATGGGATTTTTGAGACCTGGAAGGATTGCTTCAGCAAGGTGGGTTCTAACACAGTGCATTGAGCAAGGTGGTGTCATTGATACCACGGCTGCCTCGGTGAGGAATGGGAGGCCATTTTGATCGGCGCTTTTTTCTTGGCAACATTCTTCACATGCAGGACAAAAGGAACATAAGCTTTAAATCATGTGAATGTAGAAGAATTCCATCCACCACCATGACCCCCTTCTGACTAAGTCACCGTTTAAAAATCATTCCTTGCAAATATGCCTTTGATTGAAATATTGTTCTTTGCATCTTGAATTGGATGGTGCATCCCTGTTGTAACCATCCCTCATAACCTTCTTTTTACTAGTCATCGGATCAATAATGCATTTCATGCTGCCAAACGCTGGCAACAAAATCCAGTTAAGTTTGCGTCTGAGTTAATATGCACACGCACGCACAATAACAATACGTTTGCCTTATTGTAGCAGATTGGATCAATGATCCATCAAGTCCAAAGTCCCACTTCCATCAAAGACTAATGCCTAATGCTTCAGTGGAAATGAATCCCATGTAACGATTCTGTAATTCACCCAGTCGGTTGTCCAGAGCCGTAACTTTAGTGGGAATTGCCAATCTTCGTAGGTGTGGGGAAGACCTATTTTTACTAGGGTTGCAATATTCACACACTCACTGTAAGCACACAGATTCCCATGTGGTGGTGGGCAGGGGGTGGCCCTGCTGAACATTTGTGGTGCTCCGTTGCTGTCCCGTCCCCCCCCCCCCCACTTGGCAGCTCCTGCTCCTCGCAGACATTTTCCCTTCTGCAATCCTTGGCCTGGTTTGCCTGCATTGCTGTCCAATCTACCTGTGGTGCGTCGTGGGACTTTTGTTTATGAGGGACAGTGACATCCTTCACAGCAGGTGAAACCTCTGTGGTATCGCCCAAATCACATGGCTCACCTCAGCCAGTGGGAATCAAGATGGGCAAACTGGCGGCTGTGGTAAGGGCGAAGGCTAAGAAAAACGGCGTCAAGGAGATCAACACTTGGAAGAACATAAGCGCATTGGCAAGAAGGCCTGAAAATCACGGTAAACCGGAGTTACTTTTCAACAGTCTCGAAAAAAGCTCACGTGCAAAGCAAAGTGCGTAAGTTCCGACTTGACTGCAGTTATTAGATGAGGGCAGGAGTGGACCTATTGATGTCTGGGGTGGATTAAGATCAGGGTCTTCTAACGTCTCGCCACAGGTCCTGTTCCCCTGGTTTAGGAGCAGGCCGTAGGCACCACTCCTGCTTGCTAGTTTTTTGCACAGTATCTAAGTATTAAAATACGCGTTGGTCCAGGCAGGGTCTGCAGCGAGAGATTCTGTGGCACAGTAAACCAGGACACATTTTTAGTGATGCGCAAAAGGTCCGCCTTAAGTGGCGCTGATTGGAGTTTATTTGTCTGGTCACTTATGAGGCCTTCTTTGGATTATGTGAACAAGGATGGGAGGAGGCCCAAAAAGGCCTGTGCCAGGCCAGGGAGCAGAAGAGAGCGTCCCCCCACCCTGCAGCCTGAGAAAGGCTCCTGGGCAGCCTTGACGTTGGCACCTTGAGATCCTGGCTCCCAGAGTTGCGGAGAGACATTCCTAAGTGCTGTGACAATGCCAGTGACTGATCAAGGAGACAAGACAGGCTTTTGGTTGAGATTTCTCTTGGAGCACATGATTCCTATCAGCATTGATCAGGAATTTTCAAGCATGTCCTCAAAGCATTGTTCTTTTAAAATCAATCATCTTCAGAACAAAGGTGCCGTAGAATGACGTGTTGGCATTTGGGATGTAAATTTAGTTCCCTCAGTTAGCGACATGTGAATTCACTCCGTACCTGCAAACATAATTTAGAAAAGACGGATCTGAACTAGGCGTTGGACGTATGACCACACCTAATAATCCCCTTGCTGTTTCCAAGGGGCCACAAAGACCCTCCTATGTCGCATTCTAAGACACCAGCAAATGACTTCTGGCACTGCTCACCTTTGCCTTAAAACTGATCTTAGCTAACCACTTCCAGGTGACTCGTTCATCTCATATGTGTATGATTTTCATTTTATCCCAAGTGCTTACAGTGACAGCGCAATCCAATCGGTATTTGTTTCCTGTGTCCAAAGAGCTCCCAACCTTACCTGTTCCTCCAGGTGTTGTACAGCATGCAGACTGAACTGGCCGTGTGCCTTAGCAGTGATTAAGGCACTGAGAGCCGTGTGCAGCTGGCACCTTTCCTCCGTCTTGGGCACAGTCCTTCCTCGGCCGTTCCTGACCAGGCTTAGCCATAGTGTAGCCTTTGAGCCCATGTCAGCGCTGGCCGTGCTTCGTACGCAGCCGGTCACAGAGCAGGTTGCTTCACATGTTGATTCAGTCACATCCTTTCTGATTTAGATGCCACAGTTTTGACAGACTCTGTCAAAACTCTCTGTGGGTTGAACTAGAGAGCATTCTAGTTACTTTCCAGCTTGTGCAGACTGTGAATGTGGACACGTGGCTTGTCCCTTTCATCGTTGCTCCTCTTGACTACTGACATTGGAGACACGGACCTTGAAGGTCACAAATGCCCTTTTGAAAGAGGGAATGGACCCCGTTGCCCTGGAACAGGCAGCGTCAGTGCCTCCATTGAAGGACTTGTCTTTGATCTGTCGGTTTGGTATAACGCCCTGTGTCCAGTCCTCTGTTCTTAGGAACACATGCCGTGGCTTCTCTCTGGAATTATGTCAATTATTTATATCAATCCTATGTTTATTTCAGAATGGACGTTGGGAGGGGAAACCCCTGGTGAATTACATATATCAGGGAATGGGTATGAGGAGGACAGTCCAAGTGGTGCTTCCATCTGCTTCAGTGGTTCTCGGTGCCATCAACCATGGCATCGTTCTGCACCGTCTGTCTGGCTTGGAGTTAAAAGGGGCAGTGTCACACGCTTCCTGAAGGATCAGGCCAAGTTCTGCCTGGTCCCTTACATGTTTCAGCATCTTCATGACTCCGTTAGGGGAAGCCATCTGGACACTCGGCTGTGGTGTCATTAATGGTAGGATTATGCTTCGCTCTACTTTTCCTTGCCTTCCCAGAGAGGCTGTAGAACTGACTCCTGGAGGCAGTTTGGGGAGGGATTGTGGGTGAGCAAGCTGAAATTTAATCCAGACAAGATGTCCTGTGGAATCAGAAAACTGAACACCAGAGATGGAGGCTCGTGACTGGACTTCGGTAGGGCTGCATTGCTCCTGAGAAGGCTGGGTATGTCGGTTGCAACTTACAGACTTGGCCCTAACCTGGGAGGTTCAGGTGGCAGCAGTGGGCAGGGGGGCTTTTTGCCACCCGGAAGCCTCAGCTGGGGCAGTGAGAGGACGGGCCCTGCTTCTGTCATCCATGGGCTAGTGGCGCCCAGCCTCAGCTAGCTGCAGTGCTCTTTTGTGGTGGTGCTTTTCAATATGGCTTGGAAGCAAAACGCAGTCACTTGAGTGGCGGAGGGGCTAGGGAGTATGAGCGTGTGGCACCCATGGTTTGCCCGGCACTCTAGTTGCCAGAACATTTCCAGGACCGGCATGTGGGCCCATTTGTAAAAGCAGTTAGACTGGCAAAGCAGAGGGAGAAGGCCTTTTCGGTAGTGGCCCCGCCTGTCCACCTTTGTTCCCATTGAACAGGGGTCCCAAACACTTACCTGTTTTCCTTGGGCTGTGACTGAATTAGGAGTTTACCAGGAACATTGTGTATATACTGCCGTCCTATTTTTATCACTTAATTTTCTTTTTAAAATAATTTCATCATTGTTTTGTCTTTGGAGAATTTACTCTAAGTGGTGAATTCTACATATGTTAAACAAACATAAATAGGATAAATACTCACTGGGGTTTGCTTCATGCCGGGATTTCTAAGTTCAAGGAATGAGCAGTATCGCATTTCAACCAGTCCAAAGCATATGAGATACCAGATCCATTTCATTTCTCATTGGCAACTGGGTTTTCCCCGTTAGCTGCTGCGGATCCTCCCTTTTTACTGAGGCCTAGGTTTTGTTTTGTTTCATTGCAACAGTGCTAATTTTGATTTACTGCATATAGTTGATGATTCTTTGAACTGCTGTTATCCATTACTCCAAGAGCACAGAACATGTGTTCCAGTACCACTCCATTCACAAGAATCTCCTGCAAATGTTGGCCTTGAGTGCAACAAATCTTGTTCCCTTCTAATTTTTTAAAAATCTTGCTGTACTAACCAAACACATCTCTGAATGTTAAAAGACATGGTTGTCTTGGAATCATCTCATTAATTTTCAAAGAGGAAGCTCCATCAAAGATTCTTTCCATTGAATCTGTGATACAGGCTGAGGGTTTATTTTCTGCTGGTGAATGAGAGCGGTTAACCAAGCCTCATTCTTCCCTCACTGAAAGTAAGCAAGTTGCTCTTCAAAACCCATGAGAATCAGAAATTTGACTTACCTGCGTGTGCTGGATCATTGAACTTTGCCAATTTATCCTGGATCAGTGGATTTTGCAGATTTATAGTGCAAGAAGACATAGAACAGCATGTGAACTTTGGATGTTTCCAGGTACGACTTCTGTCCTACAACGAAACTTCCTCATTCAGGGATGTGTTGTGGGCAGCAAAGCTTCTCCTTGTGATCGTCGCTCATTTTCCCACTACCTCTGAGTCATCTACTCCTGAGCTCTGGAGCAACAGAGAGCAACTCTGCTTCATCTTTTGCAAGCCTCAGTTCAGATGTTTGAAGAACGCCACCATATCTGTAGTACAGCATGTCAGAGAGTCGGGTAGTACCGTCTGTTCTGATGGACAGCAGCTCTCCAAAAGTCCCAGTACGGGCTTTCCCCGGGCATTGGTGCTGAAGAACGGGATGAAAGGCTGAATTCTCTCCTGTGTGGCCAGTGCATCTCACAGCTGAAAAAGCTGCAAGAAGAGCTTAGACTTCTCTTGGCAGCAACGCACAGCCTTCTGGAGAGACCGATTTTATTTCTTACAAATCACTGATCTCACTTGTTAGGTTACCATCAAACCAGTTCCCTCCGAACACTCTGGTGATGGATGAAAAATGATCGGCCTGCTGCTAGTGAAGCATCTGGAGTTTCTGCAGAATATTCTAAGTTCAGCTAGAAGCTGTTTTTGTTAGTGTTTTAGTATCTCAGCACTGAAAACATTTTATAGTGCTCTTTCTTTGTCCTTAAAACAACCTGGTGAGATAGAACAGGGTAGGTGCTAGTGACTTGCTCATGATGAGCAGAGGTTTGAAATGGAGTCTGCAACTCTCAACCCCTAATTTTTAATCACTGACAGGTTGTGCCCATGGACTTGCTTCTGATCGCTGATGTGCAAGGGCCATTAGATACATAAACTCCAGGAAAAGGCAGTCCGTAACTGTGCAGAGCTAAGGGATAGAACACTCCTGTGCATCGCTACTCCCAAATGTTCAACAACCTGAATTGGAAGCCCTTTCTATTTGCTGTTTCTTTTTGTCAGAAGTTACATCCCCATTTCTTAGAAGCATAGAAACAGAGTGAGTCAGAAGGGGCCTCCTGGGCCATCTGGTCTGATCCCTGGCTCCGGCCGGCTGCGCTCATTTCCCGCAGGAACAACTGAGGGAAATGCAGGAGTGACTCTCAGGCAAATCTACGGCTCTTGTCTACAGTGCTCTTCCAGAGCTCTTTATCATAAATGTCCTGGTGCCACCTGTGGTGCTGCTGTTTCACTCAGCATGAGCACCTCTGAGTCGCTTTGGCACATGCATAGTGCGAGGAGCCGTCAAGTAATGGAAGGGTGGTCAATTTGGCTTAAGTTTGCCCAAGGTTTGCAACTCAGCTGCATCACCGAAGGGACCCCGGACCCTCCTCCAGATCTCCAATTCTCTTAGCATGGCTGAGGAGCTGTCCTAAGAGAGACGACTCGCGGCTGCATTGAATGTCTTTGGTGATATCTGCTCCCTCTGGGTAACATAAAAAAAAATCAAAAGACCTTGGAGGTTATTCATTACATAAACAAGCAAGATCTGCTGTTGTCCTTAGACCATGTGAAGTGTAAACGCAGAAGCTGTCAAGACCCGTTCTGACCCTGGAGCTGCAGGCTGCTTGACTTTGTGAAGCCCGGCCCATAAATCCATCCCCTCCACTGTAATGATTTAGTGAGATTTATGGGCCTTCCCATGTCAAAGCGCATCCGCTGAGTTAGATGTGGTTTATTGGTTCTTTGGTCAGAGACCAAGCCTCCTCTTCATAGACACATGCTAAAAGAGAGTGAAGCAAATGATGTGACGAACTCCTTATCAATGACTCAACTGCCCCACTTACCAGTCGTGCATTTGAGTATTTGCTTGAAGAAGGAGCAAGATTTTTAGCACTACTTAGTCTATGGGATTCAGGACGGGTAATGCTTAGAAACACGGCAGCCAAAGCTACTTCTGGCCCGATGGAGGGACATGTTACCAGAAATGTTTCCCCTTGATTGTGGTACACACAGGGGCAGTTTGCACTGCTGGTGAGAGAAGAGAAGC
Source organism: Varanus komodoensis (assembly GCF_004798865.1). Taxonomy (NCBI): domain Eukaryota; kingdom Metazoa; phylum Chordata; class Lepidosauria; order Squamata; family Varanidae; genus Varanus; species Varanus komodoensis. Next base: position 72,623,151 of record NW_025335268.1, on the reverse strand, counting down.
TGTGTGAAAGGGCGAAAACATCTGTCCATTCAGAGGACGTTTCGTTTTTGTTGCTTTGCGATGTCAACACACAGCGAAACCCACATGATGTCAGACAATCTATGCAAAACAGGCGTAATGTTTCTTCTCCTCCAATTTAGCTTTAGGATGTCATTGTGTGAGGACCAGCACAGGAAAAAAGTGTGTGTATATATATGAAGTACACACACACACACACACACACACTGAAGCAGCAGTTGGAAGCCCTAACAACTGTATTAGAATGAAAGAATTGGGCATAGGAGAGAAACGTGACCGCAGGCTGTGAGAAATTAGATCTCTGTCCTTGCATTTGTCAAGTTTGGGGGACGTGATTATTGGTTTTGTGTGTTTGAACCCTTGAATTAATGAAATTCCAGATTTGGGGGATGGTTACTGTGAAACTTCTTTCTAGGTGGATTTGTACGAATGGAAGCATCTATGTGAATTTCCACTAGAGAAAAAGAAGCACGTTAGCTGTTGATTCAAAATATTTAGGAACAGGGGCTGGAGGTGCTTGTTGCTTAAAAAGAGCTTTCAATCCCCAAATAAAATAACACACACAAACACTCATAATCTCGAGGCTCCATTAAAGTGGCAGGCTCACTCCTGTGCTTGCATTATTAGTGAAAAGCTCGCGGACTGTGACACAAGGCTTTTGCGTAGCGGGGGCACATTTATGAAGATTGATAACAGGCAGGGCTCCATGTTAACTTTTATTGTCAAACAGGCTGCAGGAGAAACTGCCTGCTACTGGCTTTTGCTTTGATTTATGGAAAGATTGCCAAGTAGAAAAGCCATTGCATAAAATTGCTCTGCTGGCAGCAGAGTTATAAAGTGGGCTTGCAAGGAGACCAAACAACAAGTAACTGTAATTATGTTCATTATCTTCTCCTTGAGTTCTTTGCTTTGTGATGGGGTGTTCTCTCAGTCCTCGCCGGGCACAGGGTGCAATGGAGTGATCTTTCTGTGGGTGGAGACAGGAAACCCTTGTGCTGAGCGTAACCTTTGCTTTCATTTAAAATACCCTTCCCGGTGATGGGCAAGAGACAACCCTGGAAGAGGATGCGGACTTGTCAGCAGCTCATTCTGCAGTGGGAATGTACTGAGCCAGATTAAAGCCCCTAACCAAACGAATTTGGTTTTGCAGGGCTGAGCCAAAATACCCATCCCCGTCCCAGCTTTCATGGCCCATTGGGCGGAGGCAAAGTTGGAGGCGTCTTTTCTCTGCTTTTTGAGGAGGCAAATGGGCAGAAGCTCCCTCAGGGTGGTGCCCTCTGCATTTTTGTCAGCTGATGGCCATCTGTTCAGTTCCTCGCCCTGCAAAGTCCTCTTCAGTATGGGCTTGCTCAGCGTTTTTCTGCAGGAGGATAATTGGCTTCGCTTTAGGAGAGTTCTCAGTAAACACAGTGAAAGTCACCAGCGCTGGGTTCCTAATGAGGGAAGAGGTGGAACAGATGTAATGCAATCTGCAAAACCTGCTCCCAGGTGTTCTCCCCTCCCCCATTTTCATCCCAACCACGAGTCCCGGCAGCCTTCTCAGCGTGCATTCCAGATGTGGAGCTGAGGACCGCCCCCCACAGGTCCGGCCGGTCCCCACCCTTTCTGATTCTTCCAACATGTGAGTGTCCACCACTCCCAATGGCGTGGGGCTGAAAGGTTTGTTACTGCCTCAGCAGAGGGGCCGAATCCAGGACCCACAGAGGCCAAATACACTGCAGTCCAGCGACGGTTCTCACTCTTTATTGCCACTCTTCTAGGAGGCAGTGCATAACTCACTCCTGGCTGAGTAGACCTGGGAGTAATGCAGCCCCCTCAAACCCACACTAATAAAATCTTTATAGCACCTCACACTACCACTGGAGCTGAGCTTTCTTTTTTATATCAGTAATATATACTATGCTCCATCCTTAAATGGAGGCAGGTTCCCTCTTTTTCTGTAAGGTCAACTGCAACACTCGGCGTCAAATGACTGGAAGGTGCACAACACTAAATTTCAGCCTCATTATCCCCCAAGTATCAATACTGTTGTGAAATATAAAAGGTAGGCATTTTCCCCCTCTGCCATGGAGACCAGCGAGAGTTGATATATCAGCTCTGGAGCGCTGGATCATCTGCTGAAGGAGGGGAGGCTGCTTGCACCAGGCACCATGGAGAGGAAGGCAGCCAGAGGGTTCGGCCCTTGAGGAATTGCTGCCGGTGCGGAAGGTGGAGTGTTGGGGAGAGCGCGTGTGGCGCGGAGGGTGGCCGGGGAGCCAGATCTTTGGGTGTCCAAGCGTGACAGGAAATGCACACTTGGAGGCACATCGCCTGCATTGCCTGAGCGACTTCTGCACACTCTGGCTTTTATTCTGTTTCAGCAGGCACATTTGAAGTTGCAAGCATTTCTCGAGAGCTTTCCATCCCCAGTTTCTAACTGTGCATCCCTGCTGAGATTCTCTCGACAACGTTTGGCGACTTGTGTCCTGCCCAGGGGCTGAAGCAGCACCCAGAAAAACCACACACCCCACACACAGGGGCTGTGCCTCTTGCCGCAGGCACCTCTTGCTGTCTCAGGTGGGAGATCCGATGCTTGAAGCGCCTCACCTCGAGAAACGAGCCGATCTTGCTTGTCTGTAGCAAATGAATGAGAAGCAGGTCTTGGCTGGAATATTTCCCTCCAGCATGCTGGTTTCCCATGATAAGTGAATCTCTGGATGGGGAAGAACTGTGAATGAATGCCCCCCCCCCCCAAATCTGGAGTCCTTGTGAGGTCGTAGCACATGCTTTATGCTGTCTGGCCCCAGCTCTTGCAGGAGAGAGACACGGTGGTCTCCCGGCCACTTGTTCTGCACTTGAGGGTATCTGGAATATGTGGGGCTGGGCTGAAGGAGGTGGGTAGGACTCCATCGAGATCCACCTGATGCTCTGAGATACAGGTGCCACATAGCAAACCTGTGCTTGTCCTTCATCTCATCCGAGGGTGCATTAACCTGTCAGGCTGCCTGCAGGGAGCAGTGGGTAGTTGAGGCACCGTAATCGGCAGTAAAAGCAGCGTTTTCCCCAACCAAGTCGCAAGAGGAGGCATTCTGTCAGTCTCTCCCACACAGCCCGGCCTGCCTCAGAGTCAGCCACTGGGAAATGGTTCCTCACGCCTTTTCTTTGACGATGCAGCGGGGATGTATCATTGAACACACCTCGCTGAGGCATCGCTGGTGTTAACCCCCCTGCTGCCTTGCAAGAGTTATCTCAGCATCTGAGGTGTATTGATCAAGGAGACTTCTGCCTTCATTTCTGTACTGTTTGGGGTTGTGGAAAGCATTATCAAAATAGCATTTCTTTTTGTGCCTTGGACTGGCGTTTCTTAAAGACAGGCTTTGATGTGTAGCCAGTGGGAGTGTCTCTGCAGGAATGGATGGATATTGCTTTGTGCATGACTATTAGGGAGGGAGGGAAGGAAGGAAGGATGGAAGGACAGAAGAACTCCGGAAAGGAATTGGAGGGTCTGTCAAGGCAAAGTAAGTCCCAGAGTTTTACAGGCATCCCAGGTATGGCCAAGAACAGCTGAAGGTGATTGAGCAGGTTGCATGAAGAGCTGGATGAATGAGGGGCAGGAATCACAAATGAAGAAGTCTTTCCTAGATTCACGGAGGGCAGGTCTGTTTTGGAGGCTTAGACCTTAAGGTGCAGGTGATGTGGATGCACGGGTTGCATTTATACAGGAGAATGAACCCGAACTCCCGAGAGTCCTGACTTGCTGTTCAGGAGTGGCCTGCTCATGCGCAGAATTGTTTGCCCTCACTTTTCACCGCCTGCCAATGTTAGCAGGTAAACTAAGAAGCAGGAATGGAAGGCTTCGTGTGTTGCCCGGGCAGAACATCTGGTTTATTTGGCCCTTTCAAAGCCAGTATTGATAAGGGGAAACAAAAACCTGTCTGTCTTGTTGTTGTTACGTGTCATTTCCAACTTATGGCAGCCCTGTGAGTGAAAGCCTTCTAAAACGCCCTGTCCATGACATTCATGCTCAGCTGCTTTAAATTCCAGGCTGTGACTTCCTTTATGGCGTCAGCCCATCTTTTACTTGGTCTTCCTTTTCTTCTAACCGCAATCCTGTGACTTTCCCCTGCACGATGGTCTTCTCCAAGGAGACTTGCCTTCGCACAATGTGTCCCAAATATGACAGCCTCACGTTGTATCAGTTTTGTGTCTGTGTATGTTTACTTCCTTGCATGCAGAAAACTAATAGGTTTGGAAACAGGCAAGGCTAGACTCCTTTTCCCTGGCATGCTGTCTTCCCACAGTAACTGAGTCTTTGATATGGGAGGTATTTAAACCAAGAACAAATCAGGGTTTGTTCTAGATTCAAAATTCCTGGCTTATGGAGGGCTGCAAGCCAGGAGCCCTAGCTGAGACTGCATTCTTAGGCTTTCAGTTCCTGCTTAATTTAGCCAGGAGCCATCACTACCTGCAATGTGTGAGGAGCCCTTTGTGGGACTGGGAATCCATCAGATTCCCTGGGCGCAGCTCCCTGGCCTCTCGCCCACTTTCCTGAAGCCATGAGCCTGACTTCCTGGTGAGCAGCCACCAGCAAACGGCCCCGAGTGAATGCGGCCCGAGCAGCATCCATTTTCCACACATGTGGCTTGTGGCCTTGGAATGTGCCACGGAAGAAAGCTGTTGGTTGCACAACTGGAGTTTGCAGGCATCAGCAGGCCTCTTCTTGGCTCGGCTTGCTTCCTGAGCGAGGACCAAGCACAAGAAGAAGTGCAATGATTAGGTGAGGGCTGGACTTCAAGAAGAACGGTCACAATCCTAATCACCAAGTTAGGATTCTCTGGCATTCTTGTGTGTTGTTGCAGGCAAATATAGCCAGAATGTGACTGTCTTCCACGGTATTAAAGAAACATGAAGTGCTTGCTGTTGTGCTTGGTTTTGTTTCATTCTGTTTGGCCGGACCAGTAGCAGATTATTCCATCTGTGAGATTGTTGAGAAGATATTAATGAACAGATTTTGAGTTAGATTTCTGCAAACATGCAAAGAGAGGTCTACACCTTCCATTTGGCAGACTCTCTGCCCCATGGGAATGGCTTTGCGCAAAATGGGTGCTGTATGATCAGTAATACAATCGAACTATACATTTTTTAACACCACCTTCAGCATTTAATTGGGGAGAAAATAGCTTGGTCAATCAGAATCTAATCTTCAGTCCACCAAATCATATTGCTTGTGCATTAGAAAACTATTTTCAATCGACAAGCCAGTTATTAAAGCAATGCAACCACTCTTCTGCGAGCAGGCTGGCGGGTCTTTCCAAGATCTCCGACGAAAGCTCTTTACAAAGTGTGACTGAACTAACTCCTGCAGTCTTACGGAGCTGGCAAACCCTCCAGCAGGAGGTCCCCAAGTTTTCATATCATCCAGTTGTTTAAAAGGTCAAAGAACGCTGTTCTCCAATTTGCTTACGATTACTTTTAATGTGGGAAATGGAAGTGGGCCAGTGCAGTTTGCAAATAATAGCCTGGCTATGTTTGCTTTCAAACCCTGTTCTCTGAAATCTTGGTGTCCTTCAGAAGCTGCTGTGAAACGGTGCTGTCAGTGAGGTGCAGTATAAGGATTCGCATGTCCTCCATGAGACGATTCCACGAGGTGCATGCGGATCAGTGCTGTCACGGAGCGGCTCCGTAGATGGGCTGTTGCACCACACCCTGCAGCCCCAGAGCGTGTGTTCTGGAGGCCTCTTCGCAGTTCAGATGGAGCAATGGTGAGGCTCAACGAGCTTCTCAGTAGCTGGGTTCAGACAACCCGGTAAGCCACACTCAAGGGTTGAGCATGGTGGGTGGTTGTTGACCCACGAGGTATTATTAAAATGTGGGTTAGCGTGTTGTCTGAACTCAGCTAAGTTAAACCATGGTGAACACCTCGCAGTTCACAACCCAACGACAGACCATGAGTTCTCTTCATTGTGGCTTGTTAGCACGGCTGGGTTCAGACAACGTGCTAACCCACATCTGAGCAATAACCTACAGTTCAGCCCTTGAGTGTGGCTTCCTGCATCCTCTGAACCCAGTCAATGAGTGCATTGCATTGCTGAGGGATTCTTCGTCAAGTGCTTCAGGATTTTTCAGAGCACAAGTGAATGTGGATGGTTGGCCAAACATAGGACGTTTGTCAGAAACCTTCCCTAGTGCTGCAGGAGTGCAGGAGAATCAGACCCAGGTGCAGGAGATAGACTGGTCCCATCGTGGATTCTTCCTGGTATGTCCTGGCGGGGCAAAGGGACAGTGTCCTAGAGGGCCTTATGGGTGTGACTTTCTTAGTGCTGCCACACAGACAGCAAACTGATGTGTTCTGGGTGTTTTTGTACTGGGATGCATGTAAGGTGTTCCAGTCGCAGTCCTTGCAGCATAGACAGGTCGGCCTGCTGCTGGTTGGAGCAGAGCGAAGGCATTTTCTAGCACCATTTTGTCATTGCGAATTATCGCGTTAGTCCTCTCCTATTTTGAAGATCGATTCCTGCAGGGTGTCCTCTGCTTTTGTTTGCAGCAGGCTATTTCATTAATTTTATGCAGTGAAAATTGGAGAGGGTGGGAAAGGTATGCTGGTTCAGTTATTCTTATTCCAGCTACTGTGCCTGTGGTTATTTTTGTTCCAGTTTGGGTGTTGCTTTCCTGCTCTGCAGGGTGAGCTGTGGACCACGGCCCAGGCTCGTGTGCCCCTCCTTGCCCAGTGTGCCCCCTCTCACTCCGGTGGGCATGCCAGGATGTATGGAAGTGCTTGCAGGCAAAAACTTCGCAGCTCAGGCCCGAAATACCTTATTAGTCTTCTAAGTAACGAGAGCAGGCCCATGGAAATAGATGTTGGCGTCGGAAGCGGCCCACGGAAAGGCAGGCGTTTTGTGGTGTAAGAAATCTGTCCATTGAGCTCACATCCAAGAGCTGAGCATGTTCACCAGGGTTCCTTCGCTTCCCTTTTGCAGTTACTCCTTAATGAGCCCCAATCCTGTGGGATTAGACCCGGTGCCTTCACAGCTGGGTCCTGTTCTCTCCATTGTGCAGAAGGGTTGTTTAGCTTACCAGAGTGGCTTTTGAAACTCGATTTTGTTGATTCTTTTTGTCTGAATGTCTTAAATGGGACTCTTTCTTGGCAGCCCTGGAAATATAATGAGCAATATGCTTTTTTTTTTTTTTTAAAGGAAGTTATACATAGAAAAGTTCCTCCTTGCCCGTTTCTTTGGGGGGGGGGTCTTTATATAGTAGTCCTTGCTGCTTCTCTACCAGCTTCTTTACCACTTATCGTAAGTCCAACAAGGCAGAATGTCGCAGTGCTATCAAGAGTCTGTTGACCAAGCAGGACTTCCATTCAGTTTGATGGGAGAGAACTGAGCAGTGTATGCGTGGAGGTGCTTTAGCTCCCTTTCCCAGCCCTAATTCAAAACATTTCTTGCGGCCAGTGCTGTAGCGACGGCTTAACTCTGAGCCCTGCAGGGGTGGCGCAGCATCCCCTCCCGGTCAGTCTTCCAGCAAGCCTGTCACCCCTTCCTGCCTGCCTGCCTGTCTTCTATTCCTATAGGTGTCCAATAGCTGAAGCTCGCTGCTTCCTATCGAAATGGCCGATCTGCCTACCTCTCATTCACATTTCAGCTTGAGCGGGTGCGCAAAAGGATATAAGGAAGGGAGATCCCTTTTGGCTCTAGCAGGAGTGTGACTAGGCCTGTCCTGCAATCGGGGAAGGTCCGAGAGAGGCAGAACCGCTCCTGGCCCAGGCTTGATCCTCTGACGGCTGCTGGGTGCAGCACATGATCGGCCAGCTTGCCCGCTCTTGTCTGCCAGTATGGAGGACACCTCCTTCCATTGGCGGACTCTCAGGCAGACCCGCTCAGGAAGCACTTGGAGCCCCCCTGACCTGGAAGCGGCCTTGCCATCGATTTGGCAGCTGGCTAATGCTAGGCAGTTACTGTGATTTGGCTGATGCCCAAGTGAGTCAGCAGCGCATTAGGAGTGCCCAGCCAATGGAATAGCTCAACAAGTTGTTGTGAACCACCCAGAAAGTGTCAGCTATGGGCAATATAGAAATGAAATTATTATTATATTGTTATTAAGAATAATAAGCATAAGAATAATATATTAAATAAATAATATCAAATATCTATTTTATTTAATAAATGTTTAAATACATATTTTAGATAAAATAAATTATTTTATATAATGATAATAATATATAATATAATATAATATGATATGATATAATAAAGGTCAGTCCTTTTTTAGGTGACTAATCCAGGACATTGTCTGCTAAGACTACAGATCCTCCTGCGAGCAGCAGGACTTCTCCATACTTGGCTCAGGAACCCTTTCAGTGAATAGGGGAGTGCTCATGCATGCATGTACTGCATTGGGGACTTTGCTCAGAAGTGGGGTAAATCCCCCCCCCCATTAAAAATGAGCTATGAAAAGTCCGAGTAAAGCAGTGATTTCCAGGCAGGCAATCGAAGCGAGAACGTCCTGTGATATTGACTGTCCGTGTCCTTCAGCAACAATGCATATGCTTTGAACTGTTTTCGGGCATCTTGGCTTCCTTGCTGCTTGCCGCAGTGGAACAAATCTTTCCTGCTCTTTCACTGCTTAAATCATTGTTGTATGTCAAGGAGGCTCAACGCTCCTATGAGTAAAATCTACACCAATCAAGGAAAATTGTTCAAGTTTCATTATTTTGTGCCTTGAAGGTTTCTGAAGCTTGGGAATGTTGACTCCCCCAAAGTGGCAACAGGGGAACAAATGCAGGATCAGGCATGGAGAAGAGAAACCGGGGGGGGGGGGCAGTTGGACTGGAGTCAAGAGGGCAGGAAATAGACCCACAGCAGGCAGGTAGGGCGCAGGCCCACCCTTGGGCGCTGTTGAAGCCCGCATGGTAACCTATTGAAAGTAGCATATGGATCCAAAGCAAGTGAACTCCATGGAGCCTTCTTCTGGGTTCTTCTCAGTTTCATGCTGCACACGATATTCTGTGTTGGCACAGGCCCAGGAAGTGGGTGATCCAGGTGCAGATATCCGGAAGAAAGCTGCCCGCTTGGCCCTGGGCCTGGTGCTTCCCTCTGGCCCAATGCACATCACTGGGCTCTTCGTTTTGTGATTGGTTGTCAATCTGCTTCCAGAGGTGTGTGGATGAGGATGCAGTTCTCAGCTCTTTAGCATGTGTCTTGCCAGGGCTGGGTGGCAGCAGGGATTCAGATCCCTAGCAGCCAAGATCAGATGGTCTGGATGCTTCTATTGGTCCAGAATAGAGCAGCCAAGATGCTAACAGGGACCGGCAGATATACGTGCATAACACCGGTCCTTCACAATCTGCACTGGCTTCCAGTTGAAATCTGGGTCTAACTGAATGTGCTAGTGATAACTTATAAAGCCCTAAATGGCTTAGGACCTGGGTATTTGATATATACCCCTTCCATATAAACCTGCCTGCCCCCAAGACCTGGATCGGAGGTCCTTCTTCAGGAGTCCTCTTTGAAGGAGATCAGAAGAGTGGCTTCTTTGTGGTGGGGCCCCAGTTATGGAACACGCTCCCCAGAGAAGTGTGCATGAAGCAGACACTTTTTTCATCTCGGCACCAAGCCAAAGCCTTTTTATTTTCCTGATACTTTAAGTCTTCAAAGTGTTTTAAGATGGGTTTTTATTTGAATGTGTTATTTCATTGTACCATTGTACTGTCCTGGGACTTTTAGTGAAGGATGGTATATAAAAGCGATGGATGGATGGAATTTTTGGCTGTGTGATCAGCTGACTTGGCTGAGCGACTGGAACCCACCTGGTCTTCAGGTTTTTAGATGCTGTTTGGTATATTGGAGGCTGGGCAAACTCTGTGGAGCTCTGCGCAAGAGAGCCAGGGTGGAGTGATGGTTAAGCGCGAGGAACCATGGCTCAGGGGATCCCCACTCAGCCATGAAGCCCACTGCGTAACATTGGGCCAGTCACAGCCTCTCAGCACGAGCTACCTCACAGCATTATTGTCACGAGGACAAGATGGAGGGGGGGGGGGAATTGTGGAAGCTGCCTCGAGTTCCTTGAAAGGAAAAAAGGTGGAATACAAATATAATAAATAAAATAACAAATGAAAGCAGCATCTTGCTAAGAAGCCAGGGAGACACTGATCCAAAAAGTATATGGACCTCTTGAATACCATTTGTGATCCAGCCTGTGCCTTGTTCCTACAGCTCCAACAGAACCTAAACTGGGTGTGCATGTGTACTCCTTGTCCCCCACATGGAGGCCTTCTGCTAAGTGCTTCAAGCCCTCCCACTTGAATTACCTCATCTGGACAGTTCAGGAGGAATCTCATGTTTGGATTAATTGCCTTGCGTACAGTGATTCTCTGAACGGAGCTGATTAGTAGTCTGTCGCACGGCTTCCATCAGGTTCCCTTAGAACTGGTGAATCATGAGAGCAGTGAGTCATAAGTCACACAAAGCGTGTGCTCATCGCTTCCTTTCAAGTTTTATTTGGGACTTGTGCAGCTGCAGACCTCACACTTATCAGTCACAGACACTGCAGCATCATTTCCATCTTTTGACACTGTCAGCTTCCCAGAATACAATTAGCAGGGGTGGTAATACCCAGATCTCAGAAACAAGCATGCTAGGGAATGTCAAAGGCAGAAGTTGAAAGGGAGGGCCAGATATGAGGGGCTGAGTCCCATCAGGGAAGCCACAGCCCTGAACTTGGGAGAGCTGAGAGGAGCTGTCATGGGCCGGGCATCTTGGGGAGCTTCCCTGCACAGGGTCACCCTAAGTCGGAGATGACTTGGAGACAGACAGCAGCGATAGTCATATCTGAACACAGGCTGGCTTGAAAGAAAGCCGCGGTGAATGAGTGCCATCAGCAACTCGGGGGCCTTGAGGTTCTCCAGAGAAGCACCCTAAGGAAGCAGACCGTCTGTGCAAGTTTCTGTACACTCCCAGTAGCAACCCGTCTTGCTTGTCCAGAAAAGCAAAAGGATGAAACCTGTCTCGATCGAGAGCTGAGTACTGTTCTATCCGGGGAGTATTCTTGAAATTGAAAGCCTGTCTGAACCTGAATCTTCTACAGGCTTGTCTCAGATTCTGAGGAGATGGTAAGCTTTTTAGGAAGCAAATAATGCAGTGCTCTAACACTCCACCACGACTATCCAAGCAAATATCTAACCCGAGAAACATGCAAACTGGTTCTGCAGAGGAGCTAGGGCTGTGCCTCCTGCCCCAGTCATGTTCCGAGTGGAACCTGGTAAAGGCATACTGGCTCTCTTCACAAGTCACGACAGTCCACCATGGGTTAATCAACCTGCAGGTTCTCTCGTGACATGCCATGAGCCCACAGGTGCCATTTCTGCAAGAGGCCTGGGAATGCACAGCTTGCCCTGTGCTGTGTGAACCCAGGCAGCAGGGAGTGTTCCAAGGTTAAACCGTGCTCAAATAACCCTAGCACAACCCTGGGTAAATCAAACTTGGTGGGTTCTTGTGTCATAGGAACCTGATCTTTCAGACAGGAGTTGGAAACAGTTTGCACCTCCCCAGAGAAGTTCCTCTTTCACTTTCTGATCACTGGATCTTGAGCTTTTGATGGTGATGCATTTTTATAGAGTGCATTTGAAAGAACACCTGCTTTCTTATTGGGTTAGTTTCGGGTTAGTTTCTTTTCTTTATGTTCAGAACTGAAAAGCAAAAGGTTTAACTGGAGGATTCATCTCCTACAGAGATGTTTGCAGGGGTGTGTGTGTGTACTACTTAGGGCTTTTCTAAGGGCTACTTAGAATGACCCCACCCCCACCCCCCCAAAAAAATTAATAAAACCACCACACATACACACATCTTCTGTGCCTTGGTCTGTTGGTTCTGTTCAATCAAAAGTTCAGAAAGCCAGGAGCTCCAGTTCCCATGCCTAGAAAGAAATGCAGGAGGAGGTCGTATTTGGAAGGGGTTTGCAGAAGGGTTTTGTGCTCACTGAAGCGCCAAGAGGTATGTAGGTTGCAGATCGGGCTCAGTTCTGCAAAATGCAGACAATTTAAAATTCTTGTGCAGAGATAAGCAGAAGGACTTTAGGGCTTATGGGAGGCTTAGTGTACACACACATGTACACACATGAGAAAGCAAGAAAGGGCGGGTGGTTAGGTAAAAATTAAAATGCAGAGCAAATCTTCAAGGAAAGAAGAAGTGAAAGAAGAAATCAATTTGTCTGCCTAGGATATTTGGGTGCCTGGAAAAGCTGAGGAGTCCGACAGTAAGCTATTGTTAGAAAGAAGTTTGGGAAACGAGGGTGCCGTCTAGTTAGGGATAGCTGGATGTTAACAGGTTAGGTGCTTACCCTGGTTACTTCAATGTGTGTGTGTGTGTGCGTGTGCGCGCACACGCCATAACTATTCATACGCTAAAACTTTTTTCCGAATGAAAGCACTTTGTTCTTTGAACTTGTAACAGTTTTGTGGGCTGAACGGCGTCTTCTCTTCTTGGGCTCTCCACTCCATGCCTTGCAAGAAGCCGAAGCCCCTGCAATCTAAGAGTGCCTGCCAGAGACCCATAAAGATTTTAGGCTGCATGGTAAAGGCAACTGTTCACATTTAGGAGCAAGGTTGCCTCGTGCGGCAAAAGGGACATGTGACGGGAAGGGCAAAGGGGAGCTCAGCCCCTTCTTTGGCTCGGTCTCCCTTCCGGCAAGGTGTAGGAACACTGCCGTTTGCCAAGTCAAACCGTTGTCTGTCCAGCTTGTTGTTTTCAGAGCGGCAGTGTCTCTCCCGGCTGTTTCCTGGCATGTGCCTTCATCCTTTCTCAGCTGAGGCTGCCAGGTGCCAACCCCAGAACCTCCTGCAGGCAGACCACGTGTCCTGCCCACGGAGCTGTGGTCCAGCTCCAGGGAGGCGAAGCCCCTTGCCGACAGAAGGCGCCAGCAGCGAGACACGCAGAAGTGGCTTCCCGTGAGGGATCCTCAGAAGTCTGAACTTCCAAAGCCGGAAAGCACGACGGCTCAGTTGGGTTTTAAAGTCGGCTTGAGATGCTCCGCCGTCATGTAGCGATCATGATCAACAGTCCAGGAGGGATGTTTCATCTGGGCGTCAGCAGTAAAATAAAGGCGATGTAGCAGCCAGGCGCTCTTTTGTTTTTGCTTCTGCATCTTGCCGGCGTGTCAAGCCGGGAGCCCCCCAAGGAGCCGCTGAGTGCTTTGCATCTCACTTTCATCCTTTTACTTAAAATATGGCTCCTTTTAGGCCAGTCAGAAGTAAAGAGCACAGATCAGTTTCTTGATGAGACTCTTCCTTTGCCCTTATTGAACTTAAAAGAACACTTTCTGGAGTCGTGCTTTAGCGGCATATTGGATTTGGGGAGGGGGTGCACATGCCCTCGTTTTCAAAATAGATGAATGAGATATATTTAGAAAGCAGTGTGTGTGTTTTTCATCACCCGTTGATGGAAGCTGAACTTGCATCTCTCCGTTCTCTGGAGCAGGGATGTGAAGGATAAGGGAGGCGGTCCTGACCTGCCACACAGAGTTGGTGGAGGCGCAGAGAGATACGGGGGGCGTCCTCCCCGCTGGATTGCTGCACTGTACTGCACGGGGGGCTGCCTTTGAAGGCAGTCCAGGAGCTTCACTTAACGCAAAGCAGAGCCGGGACTGGCCATGTGGTCCAGTGATGCCGGTCCACCAAGCTGTGGGTCCTGCTCTTTAAAGTCTGACATGGTTTGGGGTTAGAGTATCTAACAAAGCATTTCCTCCCCCATGTACAAGTTCGGTGCCTTGTCAGTGGTGGCACCCTGTGCGAGCATAAACTCGCCAAAAAGATTTACCTGGCATCTGCACACCTATCTTTTCAGCACAAGTCAAAGACCGTCCTTTTTTCCCAGGCATTTCTGGGACCGAGTTCTAGATTATTAAGGCCATTTTACTGATTTCTGGGCTGCCCAAGTTTAGTAATACCATTTTTTTAAAAAAAGTTTTGGCTGTATTTTAAAGTGGCACATCCTTTTTTGGATCGGTTGCAGTCCACCCAGAGGATATTAATTATGTGGTGGATTATGAAAGTGCTTCACTAAATCAGGCTGGATTGCACGCTAGTCAGGCACAGTTGCAGCTTCGAGGGTGACTCTGTGCTCTCCACGGCGCGCGCCGGGATCCGGGCAGCCTACTCCTTCCCTGCCCTGTCGGCTGCTCCACGTGGGCAGAAGTCGGCAGGGAAGCCCCTCTTACATTGTTTTTCCTCTTCCCATGGAGAAGAGAAAATGGAGAAGGTAATAATGTTTTGGTGGGTTCCTGAGCTCATCTAAATGTCCCCTGTGCAGGGGAGATAAGATCCATGGCCCTTCTGTTTGGGATGGAAACTTTCCCTAGGCTGGAATGGACATTGGTACTTAATGCCATAGGACCACGTAACTTGCCGGCGTAAGGGCTGCGGAGAGAGCCAGCCAAAAGCCAACCTTTTCTACAAAGATTGGCATCGACATAAGAACTTTGGTAACCCAGACTGATTGCCTACACATAATTCTTGTGAAACAAGCACATTTCATGTTGCCTTCCTGTGATGGACTGCAGAAGAAGCACTTGCTAATTGTAAATCTAATATTGAAGGGGTCAGAGCCAACTTTAGGACTAGCAGAACTGGCAAAAAGTGTGGTGTTTGCATAGATCGGAGAAAATGGCCAATATATAGTTACTACTCAAGAAACGTGGTTCCTGTTCATTAATTCTTCAAAGAGCACATATTCTGTGAATACCCTTCTATGCGGTGTTTGTCTGTTACATAACCTGTGTTATTAGTTTGGATATCTGTTTACATAGGGACTAGTCTTCATGAAATAAGCCCATCAGTGTCTCGCCCACCCCAGTACGTTGCCAGGTGATCTGTGCCAACATGAGTAATTTATGATGCACGGACGGCTTGTGGAGAAAAGGGGAGAATACTGTCTCTTCCATCATTTCGAGGTTGGTTGTCCAGGAAGCCAACCTTTACTCATCCTAGGGAACGTGATGACGCCTGGGGTTGGCGCCACAGATGTATTTATTTATTTAGAGTTTTTGTATGCCATCCCTTCGCTTATAGCCTCAGGATGGCTCACACAAATAAATAAGCATGATACAGAATACAATTAAAATCCGGAAACACCCTGGCTGCACAGTTAAAACCTATAGCTATTAAGCATTGTTAAAATATTCTTTAAATAAAAAGGTCTTAGCCTGGCGCCGAAAAACAAATAATGACGGCGACAGGCGGACCTCTCTGGGGGTCCACATTTCCATGTGTACAAGAAGGGACTTGTCTACAGCAGTGGATTTTAACCGCCGGTCCATGGACTGGCAGTGGTCGGCCGGCATTTCCTGGCGGTCCATGACAGAGCCGCTGCCGTGCTCACGCATGACAGCCGCATCTCGCTGGCCAGGTCCAGTGTGGGTCTCGCTGCGCTCTTGCTGGGGGCACGGGGACCTGAGACTGGGCCTTTTCCTTTCCCTGGGGAGGGAAATGCAGAGGCGGGATTGTGCTGAGCGTGTTTTCTCAGCCAGCCTGTGCTGGTGTGTATAGGGCTTTGAGTGGAGGGAGGGGTTCATTGTATTTCAGTATTTAAAATTATGAATATTATTGTATTAAGTAACTTTGACTGATTTTGTATTGCTCTGATGCTAATATTGTATTTGAATTCACATTTGCTATCAGTTTAGTATTGCATTTATATTGATTTTGTATTTTGTTATTGTAAATTTTTGATTGAGTGTTCTTGAAAAGAAGCAACAGCAGATTTCACAGTAGCCTTATTGAATTACATATTGCTCTCTAAAAATTTCCATTGTATCCAATTACATTTAAATTCAGTATTTTACTCTTTTATTAGCATTTTTACTGCTCAGTTTCTGGTTATTTTAGAACATTTCCATTTGTTGATACTATATTTAAAAATGAATACACAGAATACTGTATTATATATATAATCCTTTTTATTTCTCTCAGCGGTCCCCAAAATAATTTTCCTTTTTTCCGGTCCCCAACTGTAAAAAGGTTGAAAACCACTGGTTACTGCATATGCTAACTCAGTATTCCCCAAGCCAGTGCCCTGCAGAAGTGTTGGATTGCAACTCCAATCACCTCCGTCCAGTGTGGGAAAGGTTGTGGCACAGCACAGCACAGGAGAAGGACACTTAAATCCAGATACCTTTTCCCACTTGCACAAGTGGAAGCTTCAGCATTTCATAGAAACACAGAAACTGAGCAAGTCAGATGGGGTCTCCCGGGCCATCTAGTCTTATTCCTGGCTCCAGCCAGCTCCGCTCACGACATGCCCACCATGGGCATGTCCAGTCTGTCCTTGAACACCCTCACCGATGGGGCTTCAGCCACCTCTCGTGGAAGCCCAGTCCACACCCTCGGGGTCCTAACTGTCAGGAAGTACTTCCCGGCATCCAAATTGAACGTTGGTTCCCTGCGCTTGGCTCCATTGGAACGCATCCTGCCCTTCTCTGCAGGGGAAAACAGATCCCTACCCACCTCTATGTGGCACCCCCTCACATACCTATAAGTCGCCAACAGATCCCCTTGAAGTCTCAGAACCCTGAAGTTTCTTCTCCAGGCTGAAGAGACCCCGTTCCCTCAGTCTCGCCTCATACCGCTTCCCCTGCAACCCGGCCACCATCGTTGTGGCCCTTCGCTGCACCGATTCCAACCTGGCTTTATCTCTTCTGTAATGCAGAGCCCAGAACTGAACACAATACTCCAGTTGCGGGCGCACCAGAGTCGTACAGAGCGGCAGTACCGCCTCTCTCGATCCAGAAGCCGTTCCAGCAGAGCTTGTTGTCGTTTTGTGCTGTGCTTCACAGGCATTCGTGCCTCAGCGGAACTCGCTCTTCCCCGCTGCCCGCGGTGCTCTAGGTTCACCCGGATATAAAACTAACCCAGTGTGTAGGCAGATATTGTTGAAACTCATGAAATACCAGCATAATATTTGCCCTTGAGAATCCCTCTTGTTCCTCTGCCTGTGGGGGCCCCCATGTTTCAAGAAGCCTACCTTGAAAGGTGCTTTGTTCTTAACTATTTCAAAGACATTTTCATACACACGCCTAAGACTTCTAAGACATTAGAGAGCATTGATGGAAAGATAACAGAATGATAAATTTGGATGATGCAGTACTTTGTTCTTGTGTATTATCACCAGGCGTTTGTTCTCCCCTTTCTTGCACCAAGGATAAGTTGCTGGTTGAGCCTCAATCGATGCATCCTGATTTTTGCTTGGCGTTCTTCTTTGGTAGGATGCTGTGCAGGCTGCCAGGAACTTCCTGAACGATGCTGTGCAGTGGCTTATATGTTTGCTTATGAGTCACCTTGCTATTAAAAGCATCCAAGGAGACCTATTGTCCGCCCAGTGCGATTGCTGGTGGAAAGGGCATCCCGTGGGCAAGCGCTGGGTGGGCAGCTTTGCAGTGGTGTGATTTGGGGGATGGGATTCAACGACCATGAGCAACCCCCTCCCCACAAAGAGAGCGAGCTGCACTGACCTCGTCGGAGAGCCCCAAACCCCATGGGCTGCTGCTTCTCAGAAGCTGTCCACATTAATGTTCTTCTAAGCAGCTATCAGACATCCATGGTAGCTAAATGGAATGAGAGCACCTTCCCCCTTCCCACCTGCCTGGTTGCTGAGGTCATTGGAGGGCCTGCCGTTGGTGGGTCTGAATGGGCCTGTGGACCAACTGGATCCCCACAGCCCCGTGCAGAGCCTTCAGTGGGGTGACCCCCTTTCGGTGCAGCTCCCCACCTCCGGAGCTCAGGCAGCTCCCCCACGCGGCTGCTTCAGAATATCCCCAGGCCGCCTGCGCTTCCGGGTTCCCTTGCTTCAGGTGTGGCTTGCTCTGCGCAGCAGCGGCTGGGGAACATGGGCAGGAGGGTGCTGCCCTCCTGGCCATCCTGCGCATTTCCTGCGGGCAGCTGGTTAGCCGCTCTGTGAACAGGATGCTGGGCTTGATGCCCCCCTTTGATCTGGTCCGCCGACCTTTTCACATGCTCTTGTGCTCGACCAGCCACAGCTCTGCTGATACCCTGTTTTTAAAAGAACATTTGCTGTGCTCCTTTGTTCTTCTTATCAGTGCTTTGGAATCTGTTAAGACGCAAAGCAATATGGTGAATTAATCCATGTCCAGGGACAATCTCTGCTGGGGCTGCTTGTTGGCTTCAGACGGCGTCTGCTCGGCCACTGCTGAAGCAGGACGCTGGACCAGGTGGACTGATGCACAGGGGTGCTTCTCATGTTACCATAATTTAATCACACAATCAAGAAAATACTTATTTGGTCAGATATGGAGCTGTTCTTTATATGAAGATCCTTGATGCCTTATAATTTAGCATGAAAGCGCCAGCTAAACGTCTCTCTCCCTCTCCATTCCAGGCGATATAAGTCTACTCCGGTGTGTGCCGACCTGCAGAGCAAAATCTTCCAGTGCTACCAGGAGAATTCCCAGCAGACACTCACCTGCTCGGCCCTGGCCAGCGAGTACCTGAAGTGTGTCAATCACGCCAAGCAGGTGGGTGCTGGAAGCTGCCCGAGGGACCCCAGGCTGTGTTCCGAGGGGTCTCCCTGACCTTGCCGGCGGTTTCCTGGCTTTGATCATTTTCTAATGCACTCGTCCTCTTCTGCTGTGTTGCTCTTGGACTTGGCCCCTTTTGCCTTGTGTTTGGATGTTCTCCCCATTTAACTTCCATTCCTCAGTTCAGGATTGTTGCTCTGACCGATACCAGGTAAATGGAGCCACAGGGGCAAAGGCTGGGTCCAGGTAGCCTACCTTTCGTCCCTTTCGGCCACGCTCGAGTCGTGCTGCTGCAGATCTCGATTCTAGCACATTTTGTCAATTCTGTACAAAATGGCTTGGCAGCCTCCTCCTCAGATGCCAGCACCCCCCTCGGCCCCCTGTATTGGCTTGTGCACTTTCTGCTTCGTCAAGGCGGGTCAACTTTTGGGCTGCTGCGCCCAGACCGGCCAGCGTCACGCCCACGCAGCGGCCCTCCGCACACTTATTTTATCCCTCTAATAATACTCGAGCAGAAGTGCGGGAGAGAAAGGACTGGTGCCTTTTCTCCTCAGGCGTTTGCCTGCCGACTCCACTTTGCCGCTCAAGCTGGTGTTCCCACTCTGCCGCTTGTCTGCCGCTGATCCACCCTGCCCATCCCCTGTATTTTTGCGGGGAGTGGTTCTCCAGCCCGGGCCTTCAGCCTCTTGACTGCCTTGCCAGGAGAAGCCCACCAGCCACGTATGGCGGCCTTTTGGGGCTGGATGCATCTCTGGGAACAGGCCTGCTTCTGACTGCAGAAATGGTGGTCTGTGAGCCACTAGTTGGGCTTCCTGGAGGGACCTGGAGGCACGTACCCCGTGCTCCAGCTCGTGCACTTAACATAGGCGAAACAGCCTTCCCAAAGACGGGCTGTCCGGGTTTGCCTTTCCTCTAAGCTTTAGAAGCTTTCCTCAGTGAACTGTCTGAGTATGGCTGTTAGGAGTAGGCAGGACTTGGGCTGGGGCCCGGGGTGCGGTCGCCGCTTTTACCTTGCTCGGCTTCCATCCTTTCCTCCTGCGTCCCGGCAGGAGCCGATCCCACTGGAGTGCCGCTCGCTTCAGCCCAGCCCTTTTGCCAGCAGAGCAGCGCGTTCCTCCTCCACTTGGCCTGCTTGGGGCAGCGCTCCGTAAATGGCCTTCCTCTGTTCTTGCTGCGACTCCAGTCCCTTGGAGCTGGCGTGCTCCCCCTCGAAAGCGTTCTCAGTGGAGCGGGAGGGCCAGGAGCCCCACGCAGCTTGCGTGGCTGTCGGCTGCCTCCTTTGCATGCCTGCGAAGCCGGGGACACGCCAGTGCATAATGGTGATCGAGGCAGCTTGCCAGGTTCGCTTTGTGGATTTCTCAAGAGAATGGCGTGACTTGGCGTGGACCATATGCCTGGAAGGGAGAGATGGAGAGGGCCCGTTACGGCGTCTTTAGAGACGCATGATTGTTGCTTGGTCCCCCTGGCCTGGTATGCTTTCCTCCCTTCCTGTGGTTTCAGAGTTGCTCACTTTGTATTCTGCAGTGCAGCTCTTTGCAGCTCTCCTGCTCGTCCACTGCACTTAGTAGCAGCAAAGAGAGGCAGGAGGGAATCCTGTTTTATTAATTATTTCCATTTTGGTCAGCCGCATTGAACGGGCAGCTGCAGGAAGCTTTTTATTTTGGTACTCAGTCACCAATCCCAATTGCTCAAAAACAAGTCTTGTTTTTCCAAATTTTACCAGACCTCACTGTTCAAAAAAGACTGTGGCAAGGAGCTAGTAGTGTCCCTGGGGTAATGTTGGCAGAAACCAAAGTTCGTAGCATTGGCAAAAGTGAGCTTTCCCCCAGGATTCTGACTCCACCCTTCCCGTTCCAAGGGCGGCTCAATTTAGGGGTTGGACGGATCTAAAATTCAGCAACATATTCAGCAGGTTAGTCTTCATTTTTCTCTTTGTTCAGACAGTATTCCTTTGACGCGCAAGTTTACTCTGCTTCGACACCTGAACCCAGCCTAGCTTCCAAGGCAACAATAAGAACAGGCGTTCTCTCTGGGAGAAACGGCCACATACTTCGACCTCCTCTAGCACAGCGGGTTTGGCTCTCTTCCCTCCAAGTCATAGCTCCGTTTCAGGCTCTCCGAACAGTGGGAATCTCGAAGTGAAAATGTGCTTCTCCCACTAAGGTAGCACCTCCGTTGCTTTGAAGGCATCGGCAGGGCTGGCAGCACTGCTTCTAGACTAGCACTGCGCTTCCGTGGTGCCCTGTCCCTTTCTTTCCAATAAGCTTCGTCCTGCGTTTCATTTTCTCCTTCAGCTCTTTCAGAAATGCTTGTCACGAGCACCCGTGTAGACTTAACTGACAAACAAGAGAACATTCTCTTCCCCATTTTTGCAGTCAGACCTGACATTTCCCAAGGAAATTTTGTTTGTTATGAAAGAAAGTGTCCCTGTGTCCCACACACACACTCTCCCCCTCTCCCTGGACTGGAATCCTTGTCTCCTTTTCTAGAGAAGTTCCCAGTTTCTTCCCACAGCAAGGCCGAAGCAAGGTTCTTCCTGAGCAGTATGAATCCTACTGCCCAGGTCCCCAGCTGCTTCTGCATCAGGGCACGCTTGACCTTTATGGAGAGTGAATTCTGGGCGCCCTTACAAAATGGATGCCATGCTGGGTCACAAAGCTCTCCTTGCCCGGAGAGCAAACTGGTGAGGCTAAGAGGGAAGCAACTCTCCCAAGAACCTCACTCTGGACACAGGTGGAGTCTGAGCTTCCAAATCATGAGAAGTAGTAGTTCCTCTATACTCCTCACTGGTCAGTCCTCACCTGGAGTACCGTGTCCAGTTCTGGGCACCAAGATTTAAGAAAGATGCAGAAAAATTAGAAAGGGTCCAGTGGAGGGCAACAAAAATGATCCA
The DNA here is from genome assembly GCF_004798865.1 of Varanus komodoensis. Classification (NCBI taxonomy): domain Eukaryota; kingdom Metazoa; phylum Chordata; class Lepidosauria; order Squamata; family Varanidae; genus Varanus; species Varanus komodoensis. The sequence continues at coordinate 72,601,742 of NW_025335268.1, read as the reverse complement.
GGGTTTGGAAACGCTGCCCTGTGAGGAGAGACAGAGAACTGGGCATGCTCAGCCTTGAGAAGAGGAGGCTGAGGGGGACATGAGATCCCTCTATAAGGACCTCAAAGGTTGTCACAAAGAGGAAGGCCAAGATCTCTTCTTGCTGATGCCAGAATGCAAGACACAGAATGATCAAGTTGCAACAACCTAGATTTAGGCTGGACGTCAGGAAGAGCTTCCTCACTGTCAGAGCAACACAACAGGGGAACCAGCTGCCTAGAAAGGTGGTGGGCTCTCCCACACCAGAGACATTCAGAAAGAAACTGGACGGCCACCTGAGTGGGATGGTGCAACTTGGTGTCCTGCAACAGCAGGGGGTGGACTAGATGGCCTTCATGGCCCCTTCCAACTCTACTATTCTACAGTTCTATTAGCACCAAGCAGGAAGCTCATCTCTTGAACCCCAGTGCAAAGGGTGCAATGGCATAACTGCACTGCTGCACCCCCCCCCCTTGGAATCGTGACATCTGGACCCTGCCGAGCAGTGGGCTTCCATGGCCTCCTGTTCTGAGGATTTCTGGCTGGCTGTGGCTTGTTGTAAAGTGCATTTGGACTCTCTTTTCTCTTAGGATATGAACAGGCTTGCATTACAAGGTGCATCAGATGGGCACGGATTCCCCCTGCCAAGGAAGCCTGAGAAATTCAATTCCAGAAGAGGACTTGCTGCAAACCCTAAATTATTACATACGCCCATATTGCTGAAACTTATATGTGAGAAGGACCCATATATCCCCCCCGCCCGAGCATTGTTTAGTCTTCATGGGCAGTAAACAGGAATGTTGCTGCGGTTCCCTTCTCTCCCACAATGGAAGCATCTGAACAAATTGTTCCTTTGATGCCACTCTTAAAACAGCGATATCAAATGCAGGGTTGAGTAGCACAGAAAAATGCATGCAAGAGGATAAATAAACTGACGAGAGAGAAAGAAGTCAATCCAAAATTGGCTGCCAAAGAACAAAAACTTGTGCAGGGAAACTGGCTCAATAATATCGAGAAGCAGGCGCAGGAGGGAGATCTGAATTCCAGGGAGTGGTACTGCCCACCCGAGCGGCAGCAGAGAACTCTTTGTGATGCTCATAAATTGAATTTATTGACTCCTCTTTCCTTCCTGCCTTGATCGCAATCAGCACGCCTTGTCATCTGCGTGCTCCTTATTTCGCACTCCCTAATCTCCCGGCTCTATCTCTTCCTTAGAAAAACCTTACGAGGCTGCTAATATTGAGGGTTTTGGCGGTGGCTGTCTTTTGAGTTAAATCTCTACCTGAAGTCCTCTCAGGGCAGTTTGATAAACTGGAGTGTTGTGTAGATACAACACGTATGCACACACACCCCATCCATGCAGAGGAAGAGAGGCAACCGTGGTTTATTACAGTCCTTCGAGGAGAAAGCAAGGCAGTTATCCGCAGTTAAAAGTTAGAAAAATACAATATTACCGATTCCAAGGCCTGCTCTTAGCATGGAACTCTGCGCCACTGCAATCTTTCAGTGTGGAATTCTGTTTTTATAGCGCTCTTCTATGTTGCAAGCAAGCAAGCAAAAACCCCTTTTGATTCTGAACAGAGGAATTCTTTTGCATTTGTTCTTTGAGTTGTTGGCACTGATTATTGTTATGATTGTGTTTATTTGCCCAAAAGCATATAGATCCTGGGGGACTGCTGCGTTCTGCCTGCAGCTGATGTGCTTGCAGTTCCTCCGGAAGTCATTGCAGTGAAAAATCTGGCAAATGTGCAGGACGATGTTTGTAACTGAACACCCATCAATTAGCACGTTTTCTCAGCAATTAATCCAAAATGTTGCAGGTGCAGCTGCTGCTGCCGCTGCTGCTGCCGCTGCTGCTGCTGCTGCTGCTGCTGCTGCTGCTGCTGCTCCTTCAGAAACTCATCTTCACAGTGCCATTCTGGGCACCCCTCATGGTGGGAATTCTTTTTGCGTTCAGCAGTCTGTGAGTGATGGGCAGCTGCCTGAATTTTCTCGCCTCACCTGGCTGATCTCCGGAGGGAAGACGCGGGCTCCCACGTCTTACCTTGCATCCGGTCTCCCCTCAACACACCTCTAAAATGCACTACGTTCATTTCGGCAGCGCTTAAATTTACGTGCTGCTGAATATTAAGAGCCAAGCTGTGCGTTGTGACCATTGGACTAAGTATGCGCAAGCGCAGGCCAGGCAGCTGAGATTTCTGACGTTACCCCAAAGGCAGGCCCGGAGGCCCAGGGGGTGGGGAGAGCGGGCACACCAAGCAGCGGGGTTCCTGGGTACCTTCCCCCTGCTGTTCTTATCCTCAGTTTCTTTTAGCAGCCAGTTGTCATTATGGGATGTGAGTGTGGATGAGAAAAACAGGCCAGAGTAGAGAGCCAGTGTGGTGCAGTGGTTAAGAGCCTGGGACTAGGACTCAGGCGATCCAGGTTCGAGTCCCCGCTCGGCCATGGAGCCCACTGGGTGACTTGGGGCCAGTCACAGACTCTCAGCCCAACCTGCCTCACAGGGTTGCTGTTGTGGGGATACGATGGAGGAGGAGAATGATGTCAGCTGCCTTGAGCCCTTTGTCGGAAAAAGGCAGGATATAAATTGAAAAATACAAATAAAATAATAAATAAAGGCGAAGGATCCACACACTTCCGTCTTCCCTGCCTCTGTTGCGGGGAGATTTGGGGCTCCCAACAGGCTCAAGGCCTGGCTTGTAAGTGGGCTGTCTTGCCGTGTGCAATCAGGCTGCTTTGGCCTCCCTGTCGCAAGGCGGCTTCTGTTGTGCGCTTGCCAGCCAGTCATGCAGGGTAAAGGCATCCCTGGCCGGCCACCGTGGCCGCCGTGACCCTTTAGAGACCTCCTCACCTGCTGACAAGCCGTCAGGGCAGCGTGCAACAGTTGACGACAGCGACCTGTACTTTCGAACACCCAGTTTGGCTTTCTGGAGGGGAGATTTCACGCTTGCTGTTTGCGTTCCCTTGCAGAGCTTGGCCGGCAGAGGAGGATAAAGGCTGCTCCGCACCCGGTGCCGGTCCATCGGCTCCCATTCCAGCCGCAGAACGGGGTGCTTCAGTCACAAGCAATCCAGCAGCCCAGCCGCAGCGCAGGCGGGGAGAACGCACACGTCCCGAGGGGCCAGATCAGGACCGGCGGGCCCCGCAGCTCATCGGCCCAGGCCGGCCCCGCCTCTCACCCCGCTGGGGGTGGCACGTCCGAGGGCAGCTGGAAAGCCCCCTTCTCACCGGTTGAAGGAAGGCAACGCAGAAACCTTTTGGCGACCTTGGGAAGGTGGGCAGCCGCCCCCCGATGCTGCCGTTTCCGCGGCAGAGACCGCTTGCGCTGCCAGGCGCGTCTCTGGACCTGCCCTGCCTGCCTTCTGCGCTCCTCTAAATGTTGTGTTTTCCTTTGCATAATCATGAGGATGTGGGTTTAATTTATTGCCAAAATTATGTCACCGAAAGGGTCATCCATCTTCCCCTCTGCTGGAATCATGTTTCTGAAGCCTCCATTGCGCGGGAGTTCATTGATTGCAAATTATAATTGTAATAAGGCATTTGATTACATTGTAACGGTAACCTGCGATTGTGTGGCGTTGCGGCTGCTAAATACTGACAGTTATGTTCTCTCAGTATCAGTAATAAAACGTGTTTTGTGAAGGGAAGGGACGCGGCTTCTGCCTGGCGTGTTCTTTGTGTGGTGAAGGATGGGCAGGCCTGGTCGCAGGGCACCGTGCGAGAAGCACTTCCTCTGGTGAAACACCTGGGAGAACCGTTTCTGCCAAGACAATATCGGGACGCGTTTCTCAGTGCCCAGTCTTGGGAGCTTCATGAGTTGCAGGTGCATAATGCTACCCATCCGGATGTCGCAGGTTTGTGGGCTGTGTCCAGCCCTGCATCCGGCTCTGGGTATCACAGTCGAAGAAAGATGCAGGCAAGCTGGAAAAGGTTCCGAGGAGGGCTACAGGGATGATCTGGGGACCGGAAGCAACGCCCCATGGGGAAAGGAGAGCGCATCTTTGCTCTGACAAATCTTATTTTGCCAGTGCATCAACCCCGTTCCCATCTGCAGTTGGCTACATATTTTGGCACCTCCATCCAGATTAGCTCTCATGTGTTAGTTGAAGTATTTAGATCCCACTGTTTAGGCTTGCTTGAGCATTGCAGAGCAATTTGTAAAATAAAAATATAAATATAATTAAAACAGTCAGCCAAACTGGGCAATAGAAAACACTGTGGTATAAAGTCAGAAGTTCAGCATGTCACCAGATTTAATGGCAGCTCTTCATTGCTAACCTAAGGACCCAGGTAGGTTTGTGTGTCCGTACAAGTTCCTTGAGGTACCAAGGCCCTGAGACTCTGAGAAGGCAATGCCAGTGTTGCAAAGCGAGCCCAGAACTATGCAGCTGACACAAGATAAGTCACAGTGCACCATCTCGTCTTGGTATCCACAGTTTGAGCCCACCTGGACTGGGAGCCATGGAAAGCCGCCGCCTCCATGCATTTGATTCGCCCCTTTTTAAAGCCGGCTCCATGGATGGGCAGCCCCTCCGTCTTGTGGAACTGAATTCCATAGCTATGTGAATGAACAGGTGCTTCCTTTGATCTGGATTCTCCTACCCTCTGCCTTGACGAAATGAAACGGCCCTTGCGTCTCCTTCGCCGTTTTCTCCACACCAGGCACAGCTCTGCACACCTCACGCTCTTCCATCTCTTGCCTTTTTTCTTAGAACAACTCAGTAATTTATTAAATTTATAGACTGCACCTCTAGCCCTGTTAGGCTCTCTGGTCAGTGTACGTTTCATTAAAACCAACAATAAAATGAACGGTTCCGTAAAATGCAACAATACGGACAGAGTCTAGCAGCTTAAAACATGAATTTTAAAATTTACAAAATATTTTAAAACAAAAAGCAATTATTAAAATACCTGGGGAGTTAAAATGGTCTTTGCCTGGTGCTGAAAGGCTAGTAATTTAGGCACTGGACGGACTTGTTCTATTCTGGAGCCTATTCCAGAGCTGAGGAACAACCACCGTTGTAACATTTCCTCACGGGAGCGGCTCCAGCCCCTTGATCATTTTAGCTGCTCCTTTCTGCACCTCTTTTCAACTCCACAATACCTTTTCTAGGCACTGGCCAGCTAGAGCTTGCAAAAGGCAATCTAGCTTCAAGGTCACTCGGCCACCCAGTGAGAAGCATCAAACCCGCAGAAGCCAAAGGCCTACTTAATTCTCAGCTCAAAACATGTGACGCAAAAACAGCAACTGTGGTCTTCCACTCTTTTTTGCAATGTTTTTAAATTATATCCAATTCATGAAGTAAATCAATGTACAGGCATTGCATATAAACATCCCTAGCACTGAAAAACCCCCCAGCCGTTCTTTACGGTTCTTTTCAGATGGAAATGAAGAACGTTTTCTGAATAAGAGCCCTTTTTTACTATCATGAGTGTTGTGAGACTCTACATTTAACCAGTTAAACTGTTCTCGATTGCCTTCCTGCTGCCAGGCTGCCGCCTGTGTGAACCCGGGTGCTGCATGTCCTCAATTCGCTGCGGATGTGGGGTTGCGAGGACCGGCTGCGCCCCCCTTGCAGGACTTGGCCACAGAGGAATGTGGGGCCCGCACCTTTGAGCTGATGCACGCTGCTTCCGAGACAGCTGAGGGGTTCTCCCAGAAGGCTCATCGGTGCGAAGCCAACCGCGGGGTGATCTTCAGTGACTGCTCAGCATCTCCCAGCATCCTCATCAAACGGGATCCAGCTCTAGCTCCCACAAGAAACATGGCAGCCAGATCTAATTTGGTGAGGGAGAGGTCCATGGCCAGATCCAGGATGGTGTGCGTGTGCCCTTCAGCCAAAGCCATCTGGTGTGCCCCTCTCTGTGGCAGGAGTGAGTCTCTGGGAAGCCACCATTTTAATTTCCCTGGGCTCTACCCTGGACATTCCAGAGCACTGTGGGAAATTAAAATGGCAGCTGCCCAGCGTTGGGACCTGGACCACTCTTCTTCCTCTGTTTTAGGGCACCATCCCTGGCAGTGTAGTGGAGGTCTGTTTGGGTGTGTGGAAGGCCGGGTATTGGCAACACCCTTCTTAGCACCCAGCCTTTTCCAGAATTTGGGTGGACTACACGGAAAGTACGCATTTGCAGTGTAGCTATATCCTCCCGTTCTTACCCTTCTCCTGCACCCTGCATGATTACTTGTCACTTTAAAGTAGGAAAAATCTGCTGCCTCTGGTGTGACCCCCCTTGAGGGCTCCCTCTCCTCCTCCTCTCCCTCTCGACATCCATTTCATTTAAATCCCACCTTTCTTCTGCTTGCAAGGAACCCAAGGTGGATTTCGAAGGTGCTCCACGCCTCTGTTTTAGCCACAGAACGGGAACCCCGCAAGGTGGGTTAGGCTGAGGGTACATGACCAGCCAAAAGTCACCCTGGCAGCATCATGGTAAGTGGGCACTACAGCCCGGATCTCCCACCTCTCCAGTCCAACGCTCGCTACCGCACTCACAAGAAGTTGGCCCAAGTCCACCTGGCTGACCAGTCCCGCTCGACCTGCTGTCCTTCGGGCTTGTAACACTATCACGTGACCAAGAGGACTGTGCTGACCAGGTTTGATGAGAGCTGTGCACAAACACGTCTAGATTCTCCCGGCTGTGCTAGGATTTGGAACATACTTCGAGTCATCCTGGAGCAATATCCAGACCCCAAAATCCAGCCAGGCCCAGGCCCAGGCCCAGGCCCAGACTGGCACTGCCCTGCCCCAAGGTTTCAAGATGGCTTCCAGGTGCTGAGCTGCATTCCGATTCTTCCACTCCTTTGAGGAGTCCTCCTCAGCATCCTTTAAAATGAGCAGTTCTCTCCCAAAATACATCCAGGGAAGGAGCATCAGTCGGTTTTCCTGGAGCAGACGTCCGGAATGGCTTTCTACTGAGCCCTCCCCCGGTGCCTCCCCCCTGCACTGGTTTCTGCCCAGGGCCCCAGCCCGGAGTGGAACTCCTTGTCTTTCCGTTCCCTGCAGGTCACCCTCTTCTAAAAACAGACAAGCAAATCCCGAGGATTGGAATGGGTATCTCCATGTAACTGAAAGGGCGGGCTTGGCCGGAGGTTGCCCACCTACTCCTGTTTATTTACCTGGTCTAATTCTCTAATTGGCAACAGTTGAACGGCAGCATCCGACACAGCCTTGTGCACACCTGGAGACCTAATTGGTATTCAGAAGTGCTTGCAGCAGCTCTCCTGCGTTAATTACTGAGTTGCTTTGTGATTACAGTTTAATTGATGGGATTTCATATGTGTGTGTGTGTTTTCAATGGGGCGAAGAAACGGAGGTGAGTTCCATGGTGTGCGTGAAGCCACTCGTGACTCCGGGAGGAAAGGATCTCGCCCAGGGTACGTTAACTTGGCGCACCAGGTGGACAGCACCTGCGGGGACGGGTGTTCACGCAGGGACCTGATGGTGTGTTTATGAATTGGCTAACCTGCAAAAACTCCGCTCTAATGTTCTGTACTGCAGTGGCGCCAAGACCTTGGCAGAGTTGTTGCGTGGCTTAGCTGCACAAGAGAATGAGGAAAAGGGAAAGAGCAAAGGGGTCTGAGGAGCAGGCGATCTGCAGCGAAAGAGGAACTATATCAACATGCAGGCCAAATGTTTGTTTGTGTGGACAAGGGATGTGCCAAACATTCTCCAGGTGCTTTGCCTCAAAAGCGTCGATAAAAGCGGGCCGAGCCCGTTTGCAGCCTTTCTGTAGGGATGCAAATGGATCTTGTCCTCCTGTTTTGTCCTCCTGTTTTGGCAGCCCTGTTGCGTCTCTTGTTCTTCCTTGAGGAATCCCAGCCAGCTCTTGGACAGGCTGATTCCACAATGCTCGGTGGCCGGGTGCGTCTTGTTGCATGCCAAGGACAAACGATCCCTGTAGACTCTGGCTTGGCTGGTGGAACGGAACTGCATCGCTCCCGCTGCCCTACCAGGTTCCTGCCTACTTCAACCACGTGGCGGGAATTCGGGTGGAAAACTTGCAGCCCTCCATATATTTTGACCGGAATCCCCATCCTCTATTGGCTCATGCTGGCTGGGACAGATGGGAGTTGTTGGCCAAAGCATAGGAGCTGCTGCGGTTGCCCATCCCAGCTTGGCCTTCCTTTCTTTTGCAGAGACGGTGTCTTTGCAATCTCCGATCGTAGCTGCCGAGCGGCAGCATCAGCTCCCCCCAAAGGAAACAGCCTGTCCTTGGAGACCATTCACCCTCCTGCAAAAGCTCAAGGGATTTCTCTTCCCTTTGCCGGCTACTTTCCAGCTCTCCGGCCCTCACAGGGGTTGCTGTCGGAGGGGACTGGACACCCGCCTGCAGAGGAGCAAATGTCTTTAACAATGAATCATGCACAACCTAAAATGTTTTCACGTGATAACCCACGATCTTTTTTCCCTCCTATATACTTGACGAAGGCTGAGGACCCTGCAGGTTTCACTCACAGAGGCGTGGGTCAAAGGTCTACCCCACAGCGAGGACCCCACGGCTCACCCCGCTGAAGCACATCACGAAGCTCAAAGCCAAGGAAGGTTTGTGGTTCAGCGTAAGAGAGACGGGCTAATGAGATTCCAGGGATGAGGAGACTGGATCCAACTCGTTCCTTCGGTGATTGTTCCTGCCGTAGAAATTCATTCAATATTAGCTTTTACATTCTCGCAGCCTTCACTTAGCCTCGTTTCTCTGGAGAATCGTGTAATTTTAATAACCTTGTGAAGATAGCAGTTCTTTTCTTTTTTTAAAGCACTTTTGAAGGTAACCTCTGATTCAAATTAAAAAATAAAAAAGGTATTTGCATACTATCTTTAATATTCGAGTGGAATTGCTGACAAGGTGGGTTTCATCGCTCACCGGTCTGACCACTGTGTCCCCTTAGAAGGTCTTCATTCTGGAGAGGGCAGAGGTGTTTTTGGTCCAAGTAGCCGCTCCACCACATACCGGGATTCACATCTGGCAAAATAAAATGTGACCTCTGGAAAGCAGAAGCACTTCACATCGCAGGGGCCAGACGGGAGGGCTCCCCCTGCATCTAGCAGGTCTCAAGAAGAGAAGTCCATCTCTGTAGAGACACTGGGGAGACCAAGGGCCCCACAGCAAGATAAGCATACGGGCAAAACGGAGTGGCAGTGCCCACTGGCAAGAGGCAGAGTTCTTCCTTTGTGCATTCAAAAGACACAGGCCGTTTTCCTTGCAAAGTGATCTGTGTGGACGAAACAGCATAAAACAGCCAGAATGAATCTCTGAACATGTGCAGAGTAGTTTGTTGAACCCAATCTCGTATTCGCCTCCAGGAGCTCTCCTTATGAGCATGCCTGGGCCCATCCCTTTTGGAGGAGCCTTCTAAAAAGGAGCACACCTGCTCTCTGCACGCCGATCCTCTAATCAGGCCACCCTGCTCTGCTGATGCCACGTAATGGGGTCAAGAGCCCATTATGGTCTGCTTGGTCTGTCTCAGAAACTCCCTGCTCTGGGTCCCCTCCTGCCAATTCTACATCTTGGTTACTCCCGGAAACTGCCTGCCGACCTGGGGAGCCTGGCCTTGAGAGAAGCACCTCCGCTCGTCTCATCTCAACATCTGGGCCCCCATTCCCAGCCCCCCCCCCCCATTCTCCTTTGGATTCCGATTCCTCCAAAGCCGGGCCAGCAGTCCTGGAGAGTCGCAAGCAGCCCTCGTCTCCCTCCCAGCAGCCACTGGAGAGTCGCTCCGAAGAGCCGGCCCTCCGCCCCGCAACGCAACTTGGGGCGTTTCTGGCCCAGCATGACTCCCGTGCCCCATTTGGAAGCCTCCAACGATGGGCAAAAAGCTAGCCAATCTCCGTGTGTGCGTGTCGCTCACCTGGTGCGTGTCCCTCCGCCTGACGTGCCACCCTGACATGTCCTGATGTGAGATTTGTCTCTCCTGGAATCACAGGGGCTCCTTTCGGACTCCGGAGCCACCTCCACTTTTGCACCTTTGGAAAGCCTCAGAAAGCATTTTTAAAATGCTCGTAAACCTGTCCTTGGAATGGCAAAGGCCTGGGTGTTTTCGTCAGTTTTTTGGAGACTGTGTTGCATAGACAACACACCAGTACCAAGAAGTTGGCCCCTGCCAGGTTCCACTGGACCTCACTGGTGCAAGCTTCGCGGGGGCAGCCTCCGAAGCGAAGTCTGACAGGTCAGACAAGCTCACCTGAGGGAATATGGTTCTGATCCAATAGAAGGGAATAAAGTTAGTATTGATTTTTGAGGGGGAGAGGGGAGAAAGGAAAAATTAAGGGGGGAATGGAAAGAAATCTCTCCATTGTTTTGCTTCCATCTAATCAAGGCCTCTAAGGGATACTGACTCTTCTGGAAGAGGGACAAGCAAATCCCATTAGCAGCAATGTGTGTTAAATGTGCTGGGGGCGATAATTAAAGCAAAGATAATCTACGTGCAGAAGAAGCTCAACTGAAGGAAGAGAAATTAAGAACAGGCCTAAGATGATTGCCACAGAAGCAACCCAGCACTGCATCGTCTTAGGGAAAAGCTGAGAGGTCCCCGTTTCCTGAAGCAACCCCTCTGTCTGCCTGTGTGTCTCCCCTTAACCATCCTAAGAACTTTGGGTTTTGCCATCTTGTGCCAAGGAATTGGGAGGTAAACAGGGAAGGCAGTGGCTGGGGCAGCAAGGACGTCTCAGTGTGAAGAATACCCAGCAACTTGCACCCTGGAACCCTGGCAGAAAACAATGCCTGCTTCAAAGATCCTTGCTAATTAGCAAGGCAATTAGTTTGGCAATTATGGAGGTAATTAGTTTGATTCTCTCTCAAGCCACTGACTGCTGTGTGAAGGCTTTGAGCACTTTGCCACTCTCTGGAAGGGTCCATGTTGCACCGCTAAGCAGATGCTGAAATTTGCTCTTTTTGTTCTGGCCCCGGGCTGTGTCTTGATGCTGCTCTCCCAGAAATGTCTGCAACAGCAACTTAGCAGCACATTAAAGAACCTGGCAAGCTTCAAGAAGTCACCAAGTTCCTAGTCCTCATGGTAGTTCTCCTCTGAAAGCACCTAGGTACTCTGTGCTTACTCCTTAGAATCCTGAAGGGGACCTGGCATGGTTCCAAGACCACAAAGTGGTTCACGTCCAGCAGCAGAAAAATCTGCTTCTTTTTTTACATAGTCCCATTTCTACTTTTCCCACCTTCCCTTGGAATGAATTTTTCTCCTGCTGCGATGCACCTGTGGCTTCCCTGGGGGAACATAAGGCAAGCCCTGCTGGATCAGGCCAGAAGGCCCCCAAGTCCAGCACTCCATGCATATGGGGGCAAGCCAGCTGCCCGCAGGATCCCTCCAGCAGGATGGGTGCAAGGCCTCCTCCTGCCCAAGCTCCTGGTGTGTGCAGGTGTGGCACCCCAGGCGAAGGAGGAACCATCTGGCCAGCAAGGCTAGTGGCCACGGGGAGCCTCCCCCTCGTGAATCTGCCCAGTCCCCTCCTCAAGCCATCCCGACAGGCGGCCGGCAACGCTTCCCGTGGCAGCAAATTCCACCCTTTAACTGCACGCTGTGTGAAGACGCACCCCCTTTTATCTGTCATGCAGTACCGCCAATCAGCTTCATGGAAGGACTCCTGGTTCAAGAGTCATGGGGGGGGGGGGATGCCTTGCTCTCTGCTTCCTCTGCACCATGCATTGTTTTGGACCCCTCTTTTCTGCCTCCCCAAATAGCCTCTTTTCCAAGCTGAGCGGCCCCAGTTGTGGAAACTGCTCCTCACAGGGGAGCTGCTCCAGCCCCCGGACCCTTTCTGTTGCTCTTCTCTGCACCTTTTCCAACTCGATAACGCCCCTTTTCAGGTAAGGCAACCAGAACTGGATGCGGTAATCTAAGTATGGTCCTACGAAGGATTTGTCCGAGCGGAGTAAGACTCTGGCCATTGCGTTTCCAGTTCCATTCCTGTTTACGCCTAACACGGAGTTTGCTTTCTTCACAGCAGCTGTGCTCCGGGCCAACATTTTTATCGAACTGCCCACCACTCCCCCAAGCTCCCTTTCTCGCTCGGTCTCTGCTAGCTCAGATCCCACCAGGGTATCAGTGGGAATTCCTGGCCCCAACGGGCATTCACTCCTCTGCACTTGCTTACTCTGAACTGCATTTGCCATTTGTCCGGTGGATTAGGGCATGGCTGACTGACCGAAAGCAGAGGGTGACCATTAGCAGGGAATCATCGGGATGGCGGCCAGTGACAAGCGGGGTCCCCCAGGGCTCTGTCCTGGGGCTGATCCTGTTCAATCTTTTCATCAACAACATGGAAGAAGGGGTGAACAGTCTGCTGATCAAATTCACAGACGACACTAAAACTGGAGCAGTGGCCACAACTGAGGAGCAGGTACTCCAGATCCAAAAGGATCTGGACAGACTATGGAAGTGGGCAGGAGACAACAGGATGGCGTTCAATGTGGATAAGTGCAAGGTCTTGCACTTGGGGCATAGGAATAGGAGTCATAAGTACAGGTTAGGGGACAAGTGGCTGGAGAGCAGCACTTGTGAAAGGGACCTCGGGGTGCTGGTTGACTGCAGGCTGAACATGAGCCAGCAGTGTGATGCGGTGGCCAAGAGGGCGAACGCCACCCTTGGTCGCATAGCCAGAAGTGTGGCTTCCAGATCGAGAGAGGTGTTGCTGCCACTCTGTATGACTCTAGTGCGCTCGCAACTGGAGTATTGTGTTCAGTTTTGGGCACCTCGTTACAGGAAGGATATAGCCAGGTTGGAGTCAGTGCAGCGAAGGGCCCCAAGGTTGGTGGCCGGTTTGCAGGGGATGGGGTATGAGGCAAGACTGAGGGAACTGGGTCTCTTCAGCCTGGAGAAGAGGAGACTCAGAGGGGATCTCTTGGCGACATACAGGTGTGTGAGGGGATGTCACACGGAGGTGGGCAGAGACCTGTTCTCCCCTGCAGAGGAAGGCAGGACGCACTCCAATGGAGCAAAGCTCAGGGAACCCAGGTTCAGTTTGGATGCCAGGAAGCACTTCCTGACAGTCAGGACCCCGAGGGTGTGGAATGGGCTTCCACGGGAGGTGGTTGAGGCCCCATCGGTGTGGGTGTTCAAGGATAGGCTGGACGTGCGCATGGTGGGCATGTCGTGAGCAGAGCCAGCTGGAGCCGGGGGTCAGACTAGATGGCCCCTGAGACCCCTTCTGACTCGCTCGGTTTCTCTGCTTCTATTTGGATGCCCATCCTCCCAGCTTGGCGAGAGCCCTTTGTTGCTCCTCACAATCCCTTTTGGTTTAAGCACCCTAAAATTTTTGGGATTCCAGGAGCTCCAGGGAGCACCCAGCCTGTGGCAAAGGGAACCAAATAGGTGCAGCTGAGCAGTTTTTGGACTGCTATGTGCAAATGTAATTTTCTCAGACTATGGAGAGAAAAATTATCTAGAGCAATAATGAGGGCAATATGTCACCCAGATTTCTTTGAAAGAAATAGGTGATCAAGTGGGAAACCACCGCTCACATATAAAAATACACACAAGGGTCTTTTGTTCCCTGCTTCCTCAAGAGACAAATGTCTTCGGAGCAGCGCCGTTGTTGGCTTCAGACTTCTGTTTCTGTTGGCCGCAATACATCTGTGCTCTCCTCACTCCAGAGAAGGCTGTTTGCTCAATATTGGAGCTTCAAACAGCTCCACAGGGGGGAATGACAAATGTCACCACTAAACTTCCCCAGAAGCTACAGTTGGGTTGTATTGTTATCTGAATGGGAAAGAGGTTGGAATCCAGGCCTCTTCAGCTTCCAGGAATTCAGACAGAACTGGTTGTTGAGTTCAGGGCCTTCTCTCTTCATCGCTGTCTTCAGTAAATCTGCTTATGGTGCCAATATATTAGAAGGAAAAGTATTTTTCCTGAACATTTGCTGTGAGAAGACATGAAGCTGTTCTTTAACTGGGAGAAACAATAAATTCACAGATACCTGCAATAGGCAAGACCAGGACTCAAGATACAATTACATCTTTTTGACTTCTAGTCCCCAAGGAAGGCTTTGGTGGCTGCTATGCATGTCTGAGGATTTTGAGATCTGATCTCACTCTCAGCAAGCAAGAAATGTGTCAGCTTAAGAGAAAGCTGTGCACACTTCCAGGTTACACAGAATTCCTCATTTAGGCTGAGCGGAACAGTAGTTCAGGGTGGATGAGATGGTATGACTGCCACAATAGGAGGTTTGGGGACAATCTGTTGAAGAACAATACTTCTAAAATGTGTAAGTGGGGGTGGGATCTGTTTCTCGCTGCTCCCTGCACTAATTTGAAAATCTGGAAATGGGAAACTTTTCATCTTTGCCTGCAGATGAACTTTAGATGTGCCAATTTCCACTTCTCCAGCTTATGTAAGCAGCAGTTATCTGTACATGGCAATGCATCCTGTGCTGTTAATTCGAGTACCTTCCAACATTTGGCAAATGAAAAATAATAGTCTTTTGCATGCAGTGTGTATATGACTCATCTCACTGAAATAATGAGAAGATCTGTTCTTCAGGGTCCAGGGAATGGAAGGAGGCACTTATCTTTGTGGCCAATGGCTTACGATGGTTGCACAAGACGAAAGCGTGTTGCATTTCCCCTGGCTCCGACCCCGGGACACCCCACGAAGCCCAGAACACGGCACCTTAAAACCAATGAAGTAACTCCTGTAGAACTGGAGAACTTCTTCTCTTTTTAATGGAGCACATTGCCCTTGCTCTTTATACTGCAGCTGATGTATTTGGTGCCTACACAGACTTCATGCATGCACCTTTTAAGATGACACGGGGTTATGTGTGGGTTGAAGCTTTAACCCCCGTTACTCAGAAGGGGACAGAGGTCAATTGAAGGGAGTCCCCAAAGGATCTCTCCAACCCAGGGGAATCGACATCCAAACGGCACGTGGGGTCTTTGGGCAATGCAATGCAATGCGCACCGGGGCAAAAGATCCCAACTTCAAGTTGAAGCTGATGCAACCCAAGTTCACAAAGGGACCTGGGGTTGTGCAGGGCAGCTGCATGAAGATGCTTCAGAGGGAGGGAGGGAGGGAGGGAAGGAGAGGCACGACATTAGGCATAATGAGGGATGGGATCAAAAGGGAAACTGCCTGTGTCATTAACTGCCTGTATTAACCGCTCTTACACAGATTTTGTTGCAGCCACAATTAGATGCTGTGTGTCGCTCTGGTTACGAAACAGGCATGTTGAAGGGCTGGCAAAAGTGCAGGAAAAACCGGCAAGGGGCCTGGAGTCTCTCAAACATCTCGTGCAGCTCGCCTCCCTCTCTGTTCCTTCTGTTTGCCTTGAGCAGGGCCGGTCCTTCGGCTGCTGCATCCCAGGAGGGGAATCGAGCGTCAGTTCCACCCATCAGGTCGTGTCCCCCCTCCTGTGGTGCACTCAGATTCACGGCTGCTTGTCTCCCATATTCTGGACATCGGTATAGACACATCCAGGACCCCGTGCTTCACACTCTTTCTTTCTTAAGCCGTCGTCTGTTGTTACGCCCCAGCTGCGCTTCTCCCTCCCCTGCAGAGCTGGGTTTAAAGCCCTCCTGAGACTTTCTTCATGCTCATTCTTAGAGCCCGTGACCTGGGTTTGCGGTGCTCGCTCTGCAGAGCCCTGACCTTCCTCTTGCACACGACTCGCAGTGGGTTGGGTCTTTAACCCACACATGTTGTCTGTACTTAGCCTGACGTCAAAAGGCGCATGTGATATCCTAGTGTTTAAATGGGGGTGCAAACCCAGGGGGCAGATCCAACCTCACACCTGGAATGGCTGCATTTTTACCCTCCTCTGTCCATTTTTCTGGGAGTCGGGACTGGCTGTGATGATTATGTAGGAATAAGTGAACGACAAGTTTTTAAACCTGGCTTTGGAATTTGGCTCTTCTGCTTATTGAGCTGGAATTCGTACAGGCAGAGTCCTTGGACACCGATTTGGCCAAAAGCTCCTAGCACACTGATACAGCTCCGCTTCCTTTTTCATTGTGCATACTAATTAAGAGAGGCCGTTTGTTATCTAGCAAAATAATTCAAGGTGACATTTCAGGCTGCTTTGCTGACTCTCGCAATCCACGCACGCACGCACGCACGCCAGTGCACACTCACATACACACCCAGCGGCCCCCAGCTGCTTCACCACGGGATGGTGATGAGAGGTCTTCATGCAGTGTGGCCTAGTAGTCAGAGTGTTGGCCTGGGACCTGGGAGGTCTGGGTTCCATTTCCTGCTTGGCTCACTGGGCCAGTTGCTGATGCGCAGCCCAACCTACCTCACAGGGCTGTTGTTGGAGGATAAAATGCAGAGGAGGAGAACCATGCAAGCCGCTTTTATTTCCTTGCAAGAGGAAGAGAGAGGCTCTGACTATAAGACAGCGATGACAGGATGATGCATGGAGAGATCTTAAACATGCCTTCCTCCCACTCCTAATTTTACACTTAAACATAACCGGGAGGAGGAAATTTTGACATACGGAAGCAAACCTCCAAGCCCACTGCAATTCCGTTCCCTGATCGTGTTAAGCGTCAGCTCACATCCCTGTGGTTCTGATTACTGCCTAGTATAAAGAAACCACAGGCATTTATTCCTCTATTTAAAATATTTTATACCATAGCTCATCAGATTTGAGTCTGTGATAGTTTAGAAAATTAAGGTAACAAGAAGCCCAATAAAGCCACAGAGTAAAAACAACCCCCATATGCATACATACATTTAAATATTTGTTATTTAGGATGTTCTTAATTCTTCAGGGTTGAACCGCTTTTAGACCAATGGCTGAATTTCTTTTAGGGATGCGCTTGAGCCCTGCATTCCAGTCCCGGGCAGAGCTAAAGGCTATGCAGATGAGACCGCAGGCAAAGAGAGGGGGAGCCAGAAACCAAAACTATCAGCATATTTGAGCTTACAACTTTTACTACCTAACAAAGCCTTTGGAGACACATTTCGAGCATTTCAAGAACTGCACAAATGCCAAGAAATTGCCCATCTGTCCATGGCTTGGAAAAAAGGGCCCTGGAAGGAGCCGTGGTCCTTTGGAGATTCTCTGAGAGCCCCTTTGGGATCACCTTCACTCTAACACAGGGAAACCTCAACAGCTTGTGTCTGTTGTCAAACTGCCGGGATTATGCCACTCCAGACTGGCCACCCAGGAAATCCCACGGCCTCGCGTCCCCCTGCAAAACCTTTCCTGCATGTAAAAATGTTGGAAGCTGGGCACTAAACCTTCTGCAGAGCTTTCGCCCAGCCATGACAGTTTGGGGTGCTGCAGGGGGCTGTGTCTTCCCCTTGGGGATCCTTTGACTGTCCCCTCCACCTTGTACTCCAAAGTGGAACGAATCGGGGAAGCTGAGGGTGCTTTCTCTTGGCCAGGTCGATGGCTGAGCCTGGTGGAGCCGAGGTGTGGCTGGAATACATTTTGCAGAGAGCTCAGAACAGCAAGTGGGTCGGCCAACCACAAAAACGCTGGGGCAGAGCAAGGTGGCCGGAAAAGTGCCGGAAACACTCTCTTGGTGGGGGAGAGCCCAGCTACCCATTTTACGCCACCCCGGGAAAGGAAAAGATTTGCCCACAGAGCCACTGCTGGCAGGGCACGGCTTGTCTGCAGTCAGCCCCGGGCGTTTGAAGGGCCCTGGGCAAGACATCCTCAAGGGGCCTTCGTCCTCAGTGCCATTCCTCCTCCTCTTCCTCGTGATGCTCCGGCTTGCATGTTTGAAGGGGTCCAGGAAGTCACTGCATCTTCTAGTTCTCCTTCTCACCCCCAGCATGGTTGGGCCAGGGGCTTTGTCTGCCCTTGCCCTGTGGCTCCCTAGTCATGCAAAAGCATTCTTCCCCTCCTCCTCTGCCTTCACCTTCATCGAAACATAGAAACAGAGCGGGTCAGAAGGGGCCTTCCAGGCCATCTAGTCTGACCCCTGGCTCCAGCCGGCTCCGCTCACGACATGCCCACCATGTGCACATCCAGCCTATCCTTGAACACCTGCACCGATGGGGCCTCAAGCACCTCCCGTGGAAGCCCATTCCACACCCTGGGGGTCCTGACTGTCAGGAAGGGCTTCCTGGCATCCAAATGCAACCTTGGCTCCCTGAGCTTGGCTTCATTGGCGCGCATCCTGCCTTCTTGTTACTGTTGTTTCTGTAGCACCCAAGAGCCGAAGCTCTCTTGCTTGAGTGCAATGATCAATCAAATTCGATAGCAAACAAAAACGGCAATAAAAGCATCATAACGTTTTGCTGGAAAGTCAAACTCAGCTTTTCACAACATGAACAGCTGAGAGAGGCCCGTGCCTCTCGGCTTGCCGAACCCGGTGAATACACAGAGGCTGGGCTTAGATTGGCCCATCTGGTTCTGATCTGCCTGGCCTTCCGGGGGTCCCTCACAGCTCCACTAAAGGAACTCCATGCCCCTTGTTCTGCTCCGGGGAATCTCCAGAGGTGGCCCAGTGCTCTCCATGAAGCTGCTGAAAGCCCCGGTTGCCCTTGGATCCCCGTCTGCGGTGCCTCGGGGAGCAGCGGCAACCCAGGGAGAACCTGGATTTCCAGCAAGTCAGGCTGGCCCTGGATTTGCCCATTGCAAAGCTGTGCCTTCATTTATTAGCATGCAGTAAAAATGTTTTCCTGCACCATTCATTTATAGATGCTGTTAGATTTATTTCCCTCCTAAATTGAGCCAAAAGCATATAAACGGCAGACAATTGAAGCGGCGCGTCTCCCTGCTTCAGGCTCACATTGGCCAGATGGGGATAATCAGGAGAAGACTGAGCCTGGCTTATCCTCGTTTAAGCACTCCGAACACAAGATTGTCTTGAGGTGCAGCAGGGCTGGAGACGTGGAGCACTTGGATGGGAGGGAGGCGAGAAAGCAACCGTGCTCTCGGAGTGGATGCGCGGGCTTTAACTGCGGTGAATCCAGCTGCTGCGCAAAAGAGGCCAGCCTTCATGCGGCCACTGGATGTGCCTCATGGGCCAACGAGTGGGAGGAGAGAGAACAAAGCCGGGGTGGGAATGAACATGCAGGAGATGTAAAAGTATTTACTTAGCTATTCAAAGTTTTTCTATGCCGTCCCATTACTAAAAGTCTCTGGACGGCTTACAAAGGACAAAAAAACCCCAAAAAACCAAGAAACCACAACAACAATAGACAGCACACTGCATCCAATAAATAATGATATAAACAAGGATAAAACCAATTAATTGTTGAAACGCTGGGAAAATAAAATAGTCTTTGCCTGACGCAGAAAAGAATAGAGCGATGGCGCCAGGTGAACCTCCCCGGGGAGCGAGTTCCACAGTCTGGGTGCCACCACTGAAAAGACCCTTCTCCAAGTAGTTACTCTCCTGGTTGCCTTCAAAGAGGGTTCCTGGAGAAGGCCCCCTGCCACCGATCTCAAGGGGCAGGCAGGCACAGAGGGAAGGAGGCGCTCCTTCAGGTATCCCAAACCCGTTTAGGGCCTTATAGGTCATTACCAACACCTTAAATTGGCATTTAAGGAGAATTTGACTTTATAGGGCCGCAATATGGTCCTTTTAAGGCATGTGGGGAATTTAGCATGAGCCGGTGAGAGCGCCACGGAGTGGAGACGCCTTAGAAAAAGTCTGCCGAGTGGCCTCTCTTCTCCAGAGTTGTTACGAAAAGGAGAATGCTTAGAACTTCCCTCTGCGAACCGTCTTTTGAGGACGTGCAGCTCAGCAATCGCGTGAGAGCAGGCAAAGCTACCACCGCCGAACGCCAAGGCACAAGGGTGCAGGTGAGAAGGGCTGCGAGGGGCGTCCATTAAAAGCAGCTTTCGGACCGAATGTGCAGCAGGTCCGTTGGCTGGCTGGTGAGCCATCTCGCGGAGGCACCGTCCCGCCTTCCCCACCCTCCCCTTGGGGTGCTCTCCGTGCTCTCTCCCCCCGCAGCCCCTCCATCTTTCCCGATGCCACAAGCATCATCAATACTTTTGGCCCTGGCGATGTTTCAAGCAAACCTAATTATTATTTACGCAGTAGTTCCGCTTGTTTCGCTGACCTCTGCAGTGTCCTCCTTGCCTCCGCGAGGCACGATAAAAGCATTTCGAGAGCAGCCAAGCCATTTCCCCCATTTGATCTGACCCACTCGGGTCATTAGCAAAGGCCAAGTTTCCAAAAGGCCCCATTAGAATGATTAAGATCAGCATGGAAAAGCCCCCTTCTGCCTTTTACCAGCGGCTTGGCACGGAACGCTTGGGAAGCGAGCAAATGGATTCTGTGCTTAAAACAAAACTCTGCACCGGTGTAACCCGGATTCCCTGCCGGGAGGAGCCAGACGTTGGATTGTTGTGAGGCTGCACACGTTCTCTGATGCTTCTTAACCCTGCCAGGTCACACGGTTCGGGTCAGACGGCGGGGAGGGGCTGTTTTCCATTGCAAGGAATTTATTCTCCCAGGTCTTGGCCAGTGCAGTCCTGGCTGTGTTTTGTCCCATGTCTTGTGCAATCAGGGAGGTGGTGGATGGCCAAGATGGCTTAGAACTCCACTGACTGCTGCCCACCCAGCACAGCCCCAAACCTCTCCAGCCAAAGCCACCAAAAACCATACAGGAACTTCTGCCATATGGGAACTGCTCAACTTTCCATGGTGTGCCATGGCGATGCACTTATTCTGGGAATGAAGTTTTGCTCAAGAGATGGCTATGACAAAGGTCAGGAGAAAAGCTGCAATGGGTCAGAAGCCCCGGAGTCACCTGCCTTCCCTGCATGTCATGAACTTTGCATCCATGTGAGGGCAACATGGAAACAGAGTGAGTCAGAAGGGATCTCCTGAGCCATCTAGTCTGACCCCTGGCTCCAGCTGGCTCTGCTCATGACGTGCCCACCATGTGCATGTCCAGCCTATCCTTGAACACCTTCACTGATGGGGCCTCAACCATCTCCTGTGGAAGCCCATTCCACACCCTCGGGGTCCTGACGTCCAGCCTGAATCCGGGTTGTCACAACTTCCTGGCATCCAAATTGAACCTTGGTTCCCTGAGCTTGGTTTTGTTGGAACGTGTCCTGCCCGCCTCTATGGGGGGGCGAACAGGTCTCTACCCACCTCCACGTGACACCCCTTCACGTACTTATATGTCACCACAGATCCCCTGGGAGTCTCCTCTTCTCCAGGCTGAAGAGACCCAGTTCCAGGCCCAATCCTGCCTCCTGTGGCTCACCCTGCAATCCGGCCACCAACCTTGTGGCCCTTCGCTGCACCGATTCCAACCTGGCTCTGTCCTTCCTGTAATGTGGAGCCCAGAACCAGCAACGGACACACCAGATTCACCAGAGGAACTGGTAATTCCCATTTCATTCCAGTAAAGTATCTGGAGAATTGCAGTTGTTGAAGGAATGTGTTGCTGCAAGCAAACCCTGGGATACCTCTGAGCCACTGTGCTTAATTTTTAAAGGACTTGCCAATCCTTGAGCAACAAACATGGTGTCCTTTCAGGAAACAGAAACTCAGTGCTATAAGTAGCATCTTGTTTCTCCCCAAATGAGCAAATGCGAAATAGTCCTTCCCACTCCTCAAGCCTCTTCCAAAATAATAAAGTAACCACAAATTTATTTTGCAGGGTTGGCCAGACTCGCTTAATGGAAGAGCCGCATATGGTAAATGTCAGATGTTGGAGAGTCGCAAGACATGAACAAATATGTATTTATTTATTGGTATCTATATATAATGACTTTAGGGAAGTGTGTTCTTGCTTATCAGTGTAGGAAATTTTTAATGTGCATGGTGAGACACACAGACAACTGGGAGACCAATTGTGGGATCTCCTTCCCAAAGCCATGGGCCTCTAAGAAAGAACTGCTTAAAGCAAATGTCATATTAAACAAAAATAGCAGGTTTTTTTAAC
This sequence comes from Varanus komodoensis, assembly GCF_004798865.1. NCBI lineage: Eukaryota > Metazoa > Chordata > Lepidosauria > Squamata > Varanidae > Varanus > Varanus komodoensis. The sequence goes on along the minus strand of NW_025335268.1, from coordinate 72,579,913 downwards.
TGTTGTCACAGACAGAATCCTGGCGATTATAGTTTAGGGAGAAGTGCAGAGCATTCTTTGTTAGAGTCTAACTTGAAGACCGTGTCCTGCCAGGGAGCATTGAATAGCGGCTGAATAATCCGTTAGCACCACCGGATTTGCCACCTGGAGCAGCAGCAGAGGTAGAAACCCCAAGAGGCTTCGTGCTGGTCAGTCGCTTCCTGAGCCTCAGGTTGGTGGCCTTGGGAAAGCTCTGTGCGATCATTAGAAAGGGTCCAGAGGAGGGCAACCCAAACGATGCAGGGCTTGGAAACACTGCCCTGGGGGGAGAGACAGAGGACTGGGCATGTTCAGCCTTGAGAAGAGGAGGCTGGGGTGGAGGGCGGGGAGACACGGTGTCCTTCGATAAGGGCCTCAAATGTTGTCACAAAGAGGAAGGCCAAGATCTCTTCCTGCTGATGCCAGAGTGCAGGACACGGAATAATGAGTTCAAGTTGCGACAACCCAGGTTCAGGCTGGACGTCAGGAACAGCTTCCTCACTGTCAGAGCAACATGGCAGGGGAACCAGCTGCCAGGAGAGGCTGTGGGTTCTCCCATGCTAGAGACATTCAGAAAGAAACTGGGCAGCCCTCTGAGTGGGCTGGTGTCACTTGGTGTCCTGCAACAGTGGGGGGGGGGGGTTGGACCTGATGGTCTCCATGGCCCCTTCCAACTCAATTCTATGATTCTATGCCCATGGCATCACTGGGCTCGGACTGGGGAAATGGGGAGGGGGGGCTCCAAGCCTTCTGTTAGCCACAAAATAAACTCAAAGAGCCACATGCAGCTCCCGAGCTCCGGTTTGGCCACCCCTGGGGTAGGTGTTGCCCAGCGCTTCTTGGCAGCGGGCGTGGCCAGCGTCCCTTGCCCCCGGCAGTAGCCCCCTGGAGGACTTTCCTGGGGGCCGTTGGGTGTGGAAGACATTTCTGCTCTCACGGAAAGGTGGTCCATTGAGCAGGTGGCCTCCTGGGTCGGGGGGGTGACTGTCTGCTGCCGTGGCTCCTTCCCTGGAAGGGCTGCAGGGGGCATGGACACTCACCCCACCTCCTGGTGGGGCTGAGGAGGTTCCCCCTGCAGAACCTAGGATGGCTCTGCCAGTGGTGACAGAAGGAACCCCGCAGATTCCAGCGCCTTGCTTTCATACTTGAGGGGCGCTCACAGAGAAGACCAAGCAACTCCGCTTTCCGGTGCTGCTGAGGGTAGGAAACAAGCCATCAAGTTCAAGGAACGGGATTTGGACTCCCCATGGTGGTGTGAGAGTCCCATGGACGACGGGGGGCTCTTTGCTCACGGACGATCCCAGGAGAGCGGTAGCAGCGGATTTCCAGGGATCGCCGGTTCCCCCCTGAGGTCCCTTGCGATGCTGACAGCGGCTGAGCCGAGGCCTCTGCAAAATGGCCGTGCAGGGCTTCCGTGCAGCCGCGTTGCGCGTGGCTTTCCCCGGCGGCCGGCATTCGGGGCTGGCAGCTTCCGCCTCTGCACATCCGGGTTCCATTCGGCGATTATGTGATTATAGCTAATATCCCGCAGCAGCGATCCACCACAAATTTGTCTAATCCCATTTTAAAACTCTCTAAGCCGTCCACCTCCTCTTATGACAGCAAATCCCATAATTTTAATGTGCATTGTGGGAGGAAATCCTTTCTTTTGTCTGCCCTGAGCTTGCTGCCAATCAACCTGACAATAGCCTGGCTTGCTGGCCCGTCTCTCAGCCATCCTTTTGCAGACTTAAGCTCATCATTACCTTTTCCTGCACCGTTTTCCTGCTCTCTGGGTAGTCTTGGTGCATCTCTTCCCTGTTTGGAGACGGGGCACCCAGAAATGTGCACAATTTTCAGATGCATCTGCATGATGGTGATATACAAAGAACGTCCAACATTGGCCGTTCTGTTTCCAGTCTGTTTCCCAAAAATCCCTGATGCTCGTGAACTCAGGTGGCTGAGTCCTGACAGGACTGAAGCCGAAATGGAGGCAGTGAGAGTCGAGATGCACAAGTTTGGTGGCAGGGCTGAGGGGGCAGCCATCTTAGCATGCTCAGAGGAACCCCCGTGGTATGCAGGGTTGCAAAACAGTTTTTTCCAGTGTGGGAAATTCTTGCCCTCCCCACGCACACGTCCTGGCAAGTTCGTGCCAGCTGTTGCAGTAGGTGGAGAAGAAAAATGGAAAAGCAGGCTTCAGGCGGCGAGGAGCAGGTTGCTGGAAGAGTCCTGCTGCCGAAGCGCTCCCTGGAGGCAGGGCAGGTGCAAACCCCAAGCAGGAGACCTTCCTGTGATGGGGTGAGTGCAGGTTGCGACTATACAGCTTTCTTCTGCATCACTGGGCCGATCACGGACTCTCAGCCTAACCTACCTCGCAGGGTTGTTGCGAAGTTAACACAGAGAGGAGATCTAGGTGCATGGCCCAACTCTCAGTTATGGAGCCTAGGGCTCAAAAGGCAGTGCGATGTAGTGGTTACAGGGGACTGGGAAGACCTGAATTCTACTCCCCACTCAGTCATGGACTTGCTGCTCAACCTACCTTACAGGGTTGCTCTGGGGATAAAATATATTTTTATTTTTATTTATTTATTTAAAATATTTATATGCCGTCCTATCGCGAAAGCCTCCGGGTGGCTTACATAAATGAAATGAAATAAAATATAACATGAATAAAATTACCGACGTACACTGGTTGCAGTTAAAAACACATAAGAAACAATATTAAAACTTATTAAAATATTGCTGAAATAAAAAGGTCTTAACCTGGTGCTGAACAACAAATAACGATGGTGCCAGGCGGACCTCTCTGGGGAGCGCATTCCATAGTTGGGGCGCCACCACAGAGAAGGCCCTCCTCCAGGTACTCTGTCTCCTAATGTCCTTGAAGGAGGGTTCCCAGAGAAGGGCCTCTGCCGCCGATCTCAAGGGACGGGAGGGCAAATACGGAAGCAGACGTTCCTTTAGGTATCCTGGTCCCAAGTCGTTAAGGGCTTTATAGGTGATAACCAGCACCTTGAATTGAGCCCGGACTTCGATGGGGAGCCAGTGAAGCTGGTAGAGGACTGGGGTTATATGAGAACAACGCCCAGTCCCCGTCAGCAACCTGGCAGCTCTATTCTGCACCATCTGAAGTATCTGGACTGTCTTCAAGGGCAGCCCCACATAAAGTGCATTGCAGAAGTCCAACTGGGAGGTAACCAATGCACGTGTCACTGTCGCTAGACAGTCATCCTCCAGGTAGGGACGTAGCTGATGGATCAGTTGAACCTGAAAGAAAGCGCTCCTCGCCACCGCTGTCACTTGAGCTTCCAGTGAAAGCTCTGGGTCAAGGAGCACTCCCAAGCTGCGAAACTTGTCCCTTAGAGGGAGTGCAACCCCATTTAGGACAAGGCCCAAGTCCCCCATCCCAAGGCCCGAGCCACCCACCAACAGGACCTCCGTCTTGTCTGGACTGAGCTTCAGTTTCCTGGCCCTCATCCAGCCCATTACCTCGGCCAGAGAGAACCTTGGAAGCTGCCTTGGGTTCCTCACAAGTGGAAGGCAGGTAAGGCAGAAATGCAAATACTCCTGGCATTAGTACTACTACTAACAATAGCATTAACCTTTTTAAAATATAAGCAGCATGGCTATTGTTACATACTAGATCATCCTGGTGGCTTCAACGAGGTGCTGACGCAAGGCTGGTTTCTGCTGCCCCATCACTTGCAGTTCTGTGGGGTGGGGTCATTTGTGCCTCCAGGCTGGGGGTCCTGGTCCCAAGGTCTCACCCAAACTGCGCCACTGTGTATAAATTCTGGGACAAATTCCCGGGAACCCAGCTGGCCCCAGGCCCTAATAAGTCTATTTATTAGATTTACATCCTATTTTTTCCCAATGAACCCAAAGCGGCTTCCTTCATTCTCTGCCTCCCGTTTGCCATCTTATTCTCACAACGACAATCCTGTGAGGTAGGTCGGGTGGGGAGCCTGTGACTGGCCCAAAGTCACCCAGTGGGTCCTGCGCACTTAACCACTGCGCCACACGGGCCCTCTGTCCGTCTGCCAAGCAGCATCATGTCTGTCCAGAAGCACCGTGAAGACTTTTGCTCCCGTGTTTTGTGCGAGACATGCCTGAAGCCACCTCTTCACGCTGAGGAGGGGGCCCGCAGTGCCCCTGCCCGGGCTCTCCTGGTTGCCAAACGGTGCTCCAGAGACCGAAGTCCCAGACACCGCACCCTCTCCAGGCGCTCTCCATTCCTGCGGCTCGCTCAGCCGGCTTGATAAGTGAGGCAGATGCGCCTCGGCCGGCCTGAGATGCTGAGGGAGGCGGTTTCTATGGCAACGGCAGCACGCTGGGAGGCTCTTGCCTGGCGGGAGGAGGACCAGCCCCAACCTGCTCCCAGGTGCCCACAGGTGCCCCCAGCCGCAGCCCTGTCTTGCCGCAAGCACCCACAAAGCGTGGCATTTGTGATGCACGCACACACAATACACCCAGGCACAGAGAGTTCCCTCTGCCTATCTCACTCACTCGCGCACACACACACACACACCTCTAAGGAGTCTTGACCCACAGAAACTTGTACCTGGAACATTTATGCTGCACCTTGGCACCGTTTTTCACAAAGGTCCTCTTAGTCATTCTTACACCCCCTGTCCCCCCCCCCATGAGGTAGTACAGCACCCCCTTACTTATTTAATTTATTTACAGCTTCTCTATCCCACCCTATTACAGAAAGTCTCAGGGCAGTCTTACAATAAAATAAAAAGCACAGCATCAAGTCCTCTGCAAAACTCCAATGAGGATAACAGTTCGACCTTAAAATGTTGGGGAAATAAAAAGGTTTTGGGCTGGTGCTGAAAAGAATACAGTGTTGGTGCCAGGTGCACCTCTCTGGGGAGCATGTTCCGTAACCGGGGTGCCACCGCAGAGAAGGCCCTTCTCTGGGTAGCCACCCTCCTAATCTCCTTCAAAGAGGGCTCCTGAAGAAGGACCTCCAACCCAGATCTGAGGGGGCGGGCGGGCACACAGGGAAGGATATCCAGGTCCTAAGCCCTTTAGGCCCTCTTCTCACATCGCAGCTGGGGAGTTTGCTGTGGGGCGCCTTAAAGCCGTGGAAGGCACATGAAGGTCTCCCCGCATCGTGGAGGATGCTGGCAGCCCTCGGAGCCTGGAGCTTTACAAGCCTCCCAGGCAAGGGGAGGTGTGCTGGGGACCTCCTGGCATGGCCCGTCTCTCATCACCTGCTCTCCAGCCAGCCGTTTTTGGCTGCCCAGCTTTAGGGCCGGCAGGCGGGAGGGAAGGAGGCTGGGTGGGAATTGGCATCGGTGCAGCTCCGCCATCCCAGCCTGGTGCCTGCTTCATGGCCCCCCAACAGGCAGGCCCGACCTCCCATGGCTCCTCAGACCAGGCTGGGAGGCCTTCGGATCACATCTTTCTAGCGGTTGCCACCCCCCGTCCTCAGGATCGTGCACCCGGGCTGCGCGTGAGGCCATGGTGGTGGCCACGTTTGCCCACGCAGAGCAAGCAGTGGGGCTCAGGTTGACTTTGGAAGAGCCATGGGGTATCCAACCCTTTGCCTGCCTCCTGCCCCCGTGGTGCATGCCCGGCACTTTGTCTACAGTCGGATCCAGGCTGGGGTGGAAAGGAGGCTGAATGGCAGGCCGCGGGGGCGGCGCCAGTGTCTGCGCATGCCCCTTTGATGTTCCATCGCATGCCTCTCCCCCAGCCCCACCGTCCCCCCAAGAAAGCGACATTCACGTTCGCAGCAGCCTCCGGCAGACGTGCGCTCACGCTGTGGTCCCTTCCCCTGGTTTCGTTGCACTTATAACAGAACGAGTTCAAAGAGGTTGGCTGCATCTCATCTGTACCTGTGTCAGTTTTGCACACCTTTGATTTTCTGGAGGAGGGGCACTGACTCATTAACCAGAACAGTGGGCAACAGCTGATTAGCATAACTTCAGTTTATGCACACATATTTGCCTAGATTAAGTATAGAAATATCCCCACCATGAAAATGGTTCTGATGGTTGCTTACCGTACCATCTATGTGCTAGTAACCTTCTCCCTCTTATCATTATGTCCCATCTGGATTGGTTGGCCCTGCAAAGAGGGGACTGTCCTCTGAGCTCCTCTGCCACCCTAAGACAGAGGCAGGACCAAAGAAAACCAGAGCATTTGAGGTTTAGGTCAGGTGTGGCTGAACGGGCATGATAAAATCCATGTCCGAACCAGCGTCCCCCAAACTGGTATCCTTCTGACTACAACTCCCATTAACCCCAGCTAGATTAGGAAAGGCTGGGTCTCTCTCCACAAGCCATTCAACGCAAGCCAAGATGCTTGTGAACGGGCCCCAGACTTGGCATCTGTGTTGGCTTTGGAAGGAGGGTTGATGCTAGGTAAGAAGTGGGGAAGGGGAGATAACTGGAAGACGGGTCCCAGCTGAACTGATGTCACAGCAGGGTCAGAACTTGACTCAGGGGCTGTCATGAAACTTTGCTTCCCCATGGAAAGCCAGCTGGCAAGCGAGGATATGCTTTGTCTCGTACAGGTGCCAACAAGAGGTTCGAAGAGCAATTGCAAGCAAGTTCAACAATAGAGTCTAGCAATACCTGTAAGCTCCCTTCGTTACCATCTCTCCCTCCCCCCCTAGTCCTGGGGGGCATTAAACTTACTGGCAGATTTCTTGTGAATCTGGTGAAGGGCCACAGCGCAGTGACAGAGCATCTATTTTGTAGGAGATGAAGGCGAACTTGGCAGGCTCAGTCCCCGCGAGGTCCAGGTGCAGGGAAATGCCAAATTGCCTGCTGTTGACAATAATGAGCAATATGGATAGACCAGTGGTTTGATTCAGACTAAGCTTCTTTGCGATGGTGAGAATGATCAGCCCCATATAAATAAGTGGTAAGCAAAACTTGTCCCGAAGTTTGCTCAAGTGCAAATTTAGATGTTGCGTATTCTCCCAATACCCAAAGAACATTTGCTTCATATATTTGATTCCCTACCACATCTGATTCCAGTACTGAGTACTTACAGCCTTTGATGGTAGATTTGAAAACTGCCACAGAACGATGTTATTATCTGATATTTTACAGGGGGCATACAATGGCATTTAGAATTTGACAGCATCAGATAGCTGTCACTAACAACCCATGAGACGTCATTTTGGATGCCCGTCAAAACAATTCAGTCTAGCCAGAGTTAAAGCATGCATCACTCACACAAGATTTCAAGTCCTGGATTCCAAAGTCTGAAACCAGAGTGGTAAAACTGGAGATCTGCATAAATTTGGAATATTTGCCGACCTGGTCTCAGCTTTAATGCAAACCTTGAAATGGGCTTGGGTGGCTTTTGAGATGATGCATGGATAGACATGCATATACACTCTTGATAAAACCGACACATCCCGAGTTGGTTTGATCGAATGGTGCTGGGGAATTAGATGATTTTTGCTCCTGTTAACCAGCTGTCAGGAATTAAGTGGCCTGGAGGAGAAGGAAGTGCAGGCAAGCTGGCTGCGGGTGGAAATGGTTGCTAAGGGGACGGACGTCCATGGGTACTGTCTACTAAAGCGGACGATGTTCCAGTGAAAACGGTTGCTAAGGGAACAATGTTTCTCTAATACTTCTGCTGTCTCATGTCGTTTCTGGTCTTCTTCTTTCCCCCCTCCTTTGCTGAGTAGTTTCCCAAAGAAACTTTGTCCTGATCCAATTCCACATCCTTTTTGTGGAATCGAATCTACAAAATTTTGAATCTACACAATTCGTTAAAAAAGAGAAGTTCTGCACAAAAATTGGCATGCATTTTCAGGCACATTTCTTCCAAGATCTACATTTTTGTACTCATCTGAAGTACGCATCCTTCTTGCAAGTGATGTTATATCCATATCATGTTTTTCTAGGTATGTCCCCTGATCATATGCATAATTTGGGGCATGTGTTTCCTCAACAGATGCATTTTTAAGGGGTATTTTGAGTTACAAGCTGCGCTGCAAAAGTTTGTAAAGTGTGGGCGAGTTTGCAGGTAGGTTTGGGAGGTGCAAACGGAGCAGGTAAGCAGCTAACAAAATTGGCCTGGAAGACTTTCTCGTTGACCCCTTCCCCAATGGCGCCTTAGTGGGCAAATGATGGGCCAAACGGATGGAAGCTCTCAGGAGCATCTTCTTCCATATAAGCGATGCTTGTGGTGAGGGGATTTTAAAGAGAGAGAGAGAGAACTGAGAGTCTCACTGCTGAGTTCTGCCTCTTTGGAAAGTCCAGATTTCTTCCCTGGAAGAGGTTGTCTTGATGGTGCTCACCTGGTCTCAGTCCAGGTCAAGAAGTGCTCCCTTTCACTTCCTCTTGCATCTCAGCATTTGCATTTAAGGCAAAGTGTGGAAACCAATTCTTGGACCCAAAGGACTCGCCTCTCAAAACCACCTGAGAAGAGCCCCTTCTGGATCAGACCCGGAGTCCATGTGCTCTGGCTTTCTGCCCACTCGGTGGCCAACCAACTGCGCTCAGGAAAGCAGAACAGAAGTGCAAGTGATTCCCCCTATCCATGTTCCCCAACACCTGCTTCTTGCCTCTGATCCTGGAGAAGGTGGGCAGCCATCAGGTCCAGTAGCCTTTGATGCCCTTATCCTCCAGGAATTTGGCTAATCCCTTTTGAAGCCATCCAGACTGGAGACTTGGGAGAGAGAATTCCGTAATTTATGCACTTTGTGAAGAATTTCTTCCTTGGTCTGTCCTGAATTTCCTCGCCAGTCATCTTCATGGGATGAGCCCTTTGGGGTCTAGTATAATGAGAGAGAGAGAGAGAGAGAGAGAGAGAGGGAGAGGGAGAGAGAGGGAGAGAGAGAGAGACTTTCTCCTTTCCTGGCCTCATTGTGCATCTTCTCTTACTTGTCTTTTTCCTAAGCAAAACGGCTCCAGACATTGTGATCTTTCCTCATGGAAATGTCCAGCTCCTGGATTATTTTGCTCGTACCCTTTTTTGCACTGTTTCCAAGTCTATCAGGTCTCTCTCTCTCTCTCTCTCTGTCTTTTTTAGCAAACATCTCAAGCAAATTTCTTCTAACATGAACATCAGCACATAAATTCAGTTTCCTAATCTGAATTTTTGCCAGCACTGTTCTCACTTGCAGATGATGTTCAAAGATATTAGAAATGCAAGAATTAAAATAAAGCATGTTCAAGTTAATATTTGACATCATTGCCTCACCATTTTATCAGAATTGCCTTACCATTTTTAATTACACATTTTATCTCATAAAGAAAATTACATTACACATAGAAAATGCATCCCAGTGGTTGAACACATGGGGAATATCACGCCATACTTCATTACAAGCAAAATATATAAGTGCAAGTGCAGGACAGAACCATCTTATATCCAAATTTACAGAACTTTATAAAAGAGATAAAAACTTCAGTACAAAATATTACATTTGCTTTCCCTGGTTTTTGAGCCATAGAAAGTGTGCATTTATTTCAATGCAGTCTCCTGGCATAAGCTCTCTGGGTTTTTTATTACTCATAAAAGACAAATCTAAATACAGGTAACAATTAAACACCCCAAATTTCTCTACAAATCTTTGTAAAGCAAATTTAAACAAATAATGAAGACAGGTTAATTCAACAACGAATATGCCTCTCTGCCCCCATGCGCTGTTTCGAACTGTCACACATCTTGGCAGTCTGAAAGTACAGTGGAACAGTTGCCAGAGGAGCTTGTTCCAGAACTGGGGGGCTGCCACTGAGAAGACTCTGATTCTTGTTACCGCCTGTTGAGCTTCCCTTGAAGATAGCAGTTGGAGGAAGGCCCCAAATTTTGATTGTAGTATCGGGGTAGATGGTGACTGCGAGAGGCATTCCATCAAATATTGGAGTCCCAAATCCAATTGCTTTGGTATTTCTGTGCCATATCATCTTCAGATGGAATTTTTAGATCCACATAGACATTCTGGATCCATGTTTCACAAATTCATCAATTTTTGAAAGGGGCTGAATGTTATGTCAGCTTAACCGGAGAGGGGATGCAAATAGATACTTTGTATGGCTTAAAATTCAGGAAAGCAAATGTAATGTCTTGTACTGAAGTTTTAATCTCTTTTATAAAGTTCTGTGAATTCGGATGTAAGACGGTTTGGACCATGCCCCATTTTTGCACTGGGACTGCTCCAGGGAAAAGCAATGCCCAATTCATTTTCATCTTCATTTTCCCCCAGTGGTTCAAGGCTGAGCAAAGTGGGGCACTGGAGTCAAAAGCAGCAGGCCAGAGGCTTGAGAAGAAGAATCCAGGAGGAAGGCGCTTCCCGGAGGGCTGAAAAATCCAACAGGGACCGCCATGGGCAGAAAACAGTTCCTTTGGGATCTTAGGAGCGGTGCCCTGCCTTTCACGCTGGGAGAGCTGTTTTGCTCTCCAGGGACCTGCTCGGAGTTCTGTAGACAAGCTGGTGGATGAGGGAGGAAAGCGGGCTTGGTTCTGGTTTCCAGGACTCGTCATGAGAGATGCACAGAAGTGAGAGCCTACGAAAGAAAGCTTTGCTCTCCAGGACGGCCTGCGGTCCAGGCGCTCTCATTGGTGTCACGGCGAGGGCTTTCCGGACCTTGGTGCGGATGTGGGCAGATTCTGCGCTAAGCACCGCTGCTCCCAACTGAGAGAAAACCCGGGGAGCAGTCCTGGAAGCAGTCCATAGCTTCCTCGAGGAAGAGCACAAAGCTTGCTAGCCCCAGCCAGACGCTGAAAAACGAGGAGTTGCCGCTCTTCCCAGGGTGCAAGAGGGAGGCTCCTTGGAGGTGCTTGATTTGAGCTGGGGAGGCAAGCCATGAGGGCCTTTCAGCTTGTGCTGCAAGTTAGTCTCAGAAAGCATTGGGGGGGGGGGGGGGCGTTATTGGCCTTTCTGGGGCAGTGTCCAGTTTTCTGAGGGCCTTCAGGCAAGGCATCCTCAGTGGGTCCCCCCCTCAGTGGGTCTACTGCCACTGTCACCAGGGAGGTGTGAAGGATGGGGATCTGTTGGATCCCCTGGACTCGGCTGCCTGTATTTTGGCCTGCTTGCTTGCATTCCTATTTGTTTATCTATTTATCGCTTTTGTGTACCCTCTCATAACCACATGGCTCTCTAGACAATTACATAAAAACCAACAACATAAAACATCATAAATCACGCAATTAGACACAATTTAGACAATTAAAACCACAATAGCAATAATAAATAGCACAATATCATAGCAGGACCACCAAATAAGAGTTGAAAAACAGACTGGAATTATTTTAAGTGTCATAGTTAAAAAAAACCTAAATTTCACATTAAATAAAAATAAAATTACATTCCAATTAAAATCACTAACTATTAAAATGCTCCTTAAGTAAGAACATCTTAGTCCGGCATGGGATATGTATAAGGACAGTGCTCTCACTGGGAAGTTGGTTCCATAGGTTTCTTACTGAGTGCAGGGAGCATTTGCCTGGTGCGCACCAGGAAGCGAGAGCCACGCAACCACTGCGCAAGCGGCATCTCTTTCCCATGCATGCGCTTCGTCTTTGCTGCTGGTGCTGCAAAAAAAAGGAAAAAAATCTTTCTGGATGCACAGCTGGGGCTCCGCGAGCGCTTGTGGCCTTCCTCACAATAATTTTCCCAGCAGCAATATATTGTTCTCTGTTACATTGCATAAAATTGCATTAAAGAGAGACTTGACTGGAGGATATGGATCCTTGTTTTCATCCGTTGGCTTGTTGCATCCGGTTCTTGTACGGCAGCCCAGCCTCGGAGGTGGTCCTGGTGCGCCTCTCTTGCCCGGCAGAGCCTGAGACTCGGCATCGTGCCTGGGGTCACGCTGGAGGTCTGCAACGGAGCCAGGAACAAACCGCAGATGCTCCAGGGTTCGCCTCATTTGCCAGCCCCATCAATCTCTCAAGCAAATATCAAGGCACGCAGTCAAACATTCGGATGCCTGTGGGGAGACGCAGCTGGGCCAGAGGCCTGGGCTCAGAGAAGTCTGTATTTGCAGAGAGCTGATCCTGGATGCCGGCTCCAAACGGGTCACTCTTGCTGTGCAGCCACGGTCAGGGGTCCTGGAAGGGCTCGCTCGCTTGCTGTGGGGGGAACATCCGAGAGAAGAGCGCGCGTTTCCTGGCTTTGCGGGGCTGGAGGAGATGAGCTGCATCATGGCTGCAGAGCCACGTTGGCAGAGCTGCCACTGAGAGCTCGCTTAGCAATGCGCAGTGCGTCCATGTGCATGTGTCAGTTTAGCGGATCGGTCTGGCTTGACCAGGGGCAGAGAAACACCCCTCTGACTTACCCAGAAAATAAAGTGGAGTTTTCAAGTGCTTCACGCGAAGGACATCGCAAAGGCCTGTGCAATCCCGTTGTGGACTAATAAGGCAGCCACAAGTTCTCTCCATCCCATTTGTGTCTGACTTCGCAGTTCCTGGAACTGGACCCTCCGTGAAGATCCCCCTGCCAAATGGGTGCTCAGCTCCCGTTTTCCAGGGCAAAGGCATACGAATAGGGATGAACGGCCTTGCCTTTGTTTCACGCTGAAATTCCCATTGGCGTCTGTGCTGGCTGCCCACTCGGTGGAGATGGGAAAATTGTACACGCTGAACAGGGATCAGAGCCTTTTCATGCAGTTCTCACCAACTGTGCACAGCCTTCTTCTGCAGACAAGAGCGAGGCTTTCAATTTGCAGGGGCGAGTTTGTGCGAGTGAGCAAATTTGCACAAACAAGGACCTGCAACAGCTCTCCCAGAGCGATGTGAATGCATGCAAGCATTTGCAAACAGGTTTTGCGGACATGCCTGCATTCATGATCACGTTCAGGGCTTTGAGCAGAGCATGCTCGCAATGTTTCCCGAGGGAAAGCAATGTGGAGCCCTGCCAGAGCAGACTGACGGGGCTTGTTCGGTGCAGCGCCCGCTGTTTTGCTACTCTCCCACTTGCTTTACTCATGCAAACAGCACCCTCTCGCCCATCCTCCCCAGCATTCCACCTCTGATTCTGGAGGCAGGGGAGAGCTAACGTGACTTTTAGCCCCTGGGAGCTCCATTCTCCAGGAATTTTGTTAACTGTCCAGAGAGCCTTTTGGCTACCAGGTGAAATAAAAATAAAAATGAACTAACTAGCTAAATAATAAAGTCGTCCGCATTGATGCTGAGCTCTACACCTTGCAGCAGCAAATTCCACACTGATTGCAAACTGATTGACAGATCGATGCAATCAATGACTTAGATACAAGGGTCCCTTGCACAAGCAGAAGGCATTCTACTTATGAAAAGGAGGCATGAAGCTCAGCTATTTCCCTCCATGTGTCGTCGCAACGCTTTGTAGTTTTTGGAGGTTCCTGGAGCCCTCAAAAATGGCTTTTTGGAGAGGCAGAAGACTCCTCAGTGGGAAGGGGAGCGGGGAAAGCTGCCTTGCCCAAGGGGAGCTCATGGTTCTCCGGATCTAAGCCATCGGCTCAGAATGCTCACCTGTCCCTTTGCGCATGCAGGTAAGTCCTCTAACAGGAGGCACGGGCAGAGCCGAATGATGCGCACTGAGCATTCAGTGACCTGCGCTTTGAAAAAGGCAAAAGTAGAAATAGAACGTGTCGTGCAGGAAAGGGTTGCGCAAATCTTGCGCCAGCCCATACCCTGCCTGTGTTTGTGCGTGTGTGTTCTGGAAACGTGGCTGGCCGAGAACACGAAGATGACGTGACATTTGTGGCTCAGCAGAGCGGGACCTGGAGGAGGGAATCAAGAACAGAAGGCACTGCTGTGTGGCCTGCAAAGCGCTGGCAACCTGGAGGAAACACCGGAGCCCGGTGCGAGCTGGGACGGTGGCCTGTCACGGACGGGAGATGCTGACCGCAGCAGAGGCTCACAGCCAAGGCAAGGCCGCCTTTTGCAGAGAGACAGGGTCAGCTGTGGCAAAAGAAAAGTAGGCTGATGAGGAACGGCCGAACATGCAGGGCTCTGGCCAGTGGGCCTGAGGAAGGCAGCGATGGGTGTCCCTCCGCGGAAATAGCCTGGGCTATGTCTTCCTCAGAATCTCCCTGCTCATGGGGAGGTCCGAGCACGGGGATCGGACGTTCCCTCCCCACCGTGCTCCATGAGCATGAGCATGAGTGATATCCATGTGGGGACTGAAGTCAAAGCGACTCCCTTCTTGTTTTGGCAAAGTGTTTTCGGTGGTGCTGAAGAGCCTCTCCATCCCCAGCGTTTTTGCCATTCCTTGTGAAAATGCACATGGGCCAGTTTAAGCTGAACTTATTTCACGCTGCCTTTGCTTGTCTGTGTGGATGCCGAATCCTCTTGTCCTCCTGCTCACAGAGTAATCCCTGCTTTGGTGGGATCACTGCTGAGAGCAATCCAGAAAAGAAACTGCTAACCACTCGGGGAACAACTGGGCCGACGATGAACATTCACACAATCCAGGTGATTCAGGGAGAAATTTCCACAATACCCAATGGCAACTTTTGACATCAGACTCTTAAAATATGGGACTATGTGGCGCAGTCCTAATTGCAGGGACTTGTCGATTGTGGCACCTGGTTGCGGAAGGAACTTCCCAGCAAGGCCAGCTCAGCACTGATACTGTGCCCTTTCTAGTGCTGGGTGAAGACCCTCCTATTTCCTGATTTCCTGGGAATTCCCAGAAAGCAAAGCTGTCACCCATCCGGCACATCATGAGAAGGCACAACTCCATGGAGAAGACAATCATGCCAAGGAACGCTGAAGGCAGAAGAAGAGGAAGAGCAGCCACGAGGTGGAATGACGCCATGAAGGAGGCCACCGCTTGGCGCTTGAAATTGCTGTCCAGCGCAGGACAACTTGGAAGGCTTCCGTTCATAGCGAAGTCAGAGATGACTTGATGGCACGTCAGAACAGGACTGTCCTGGCTTACTTCACCACCACCTTGGAAAAGGTGTCAGGTATACTGTGTTAGGGCCTGATCCTACAGTGGGTCTTGTTCAGTGACATGAAGGAGGTGAGTCCAGAGTTTAATCAGTCTGCTGTGGGATCAAAGCTGGGGACTGCAGGAGAACCAGACTTGCCAGTCAAAGACGCCCCTTCACAGCGATAGGCTGTCCAGGTGAGGCTTCCTGACCCTAATTGAAACTTTTTGGGGGTGATTGTTTGCTGATCTTTGCAACTAGGAGACCTACTTTTGCCGAGTCCTCCTTGCTCTACCTCTGCCTCACCTGTAGTTGCGCATGAGCAGCCCCGATGCACAGTTAATCATGCGTCTCACTGCCCATGTTAGGTGTGTGTTCAAACACTAACACTTCTACCAGTCAAATTACAAGGCCCAGCTTGTGAAAACATTGTCCAGCAGGGAATATCTTGTTTTCTGTCCAGCCAGAGAGAAGGAAGAGATGTGCTCGTGCATTTTATCAGGGCCTGCAGCCCAGATTGGCTGTTATCTCAACTACCTGGTTTCCTTATCTCACCTGGATGAGCAGTTATCTCCAGCCAACCTGCTTGCTGTGGTAAGTTATCTCCAGGTGCCTGAATTTCCTTCCCTCTTATTATAGATAAGTAACTGTAAAATGAGGAGAACAACCAGGGCATCGGATAAATGGCAATCCAGCGGGGTGCAAATCGTTGCAGAGATGGGAGCAAGCGCAGTTAACACCCTTCGTGCTGGCCTGAGAAATCTCCAACATCCTTCAAACCCAGATCGAAAGCACTGAAATTATGACCAAAAACTTGGTCCAGGAAACCAAACAAATGAAAGAGAAACTTCCTACGACAGACACGAGAGAAAAATCCCAAGTGGAAGAATTCAGCGCACAGAAGGAGAGATTAGTTTGTACGCGTCCTTCCTTTCTGCCTGGATGGGGATGTTTGACATCTATTGTGTTGGGAGTTTGAGCTTTGTGATTTTGTTTGTTTGCGAGATTTATGTTTATTTTTTTAAAAGGCTTTTATCCCACTTTATCTTCAACAGAAATCAACACTGCTTAGAATGGTTAAGGAGCAAACAAACTATTGAACCCACAGGCATCGGAAGGGAACTGAAGTTTAAAATTGCTGAAAGAAAGAGAAAGTATCTGCATATTTATTGCCATTGGGTTGGATCCAAGCTTAGTCAAGTATAGACCCACCACAATCAATGGAACTTGAGTTAGACACGACTAACATGTTCCACTGATTTCAGTGGGTCTACTCTGAGATGGCTAAGTTTAGATCCAGCCCAACCTTTGGAGGCCGTGCCAAAACGAAATAAATCAACACCCCGAAAGGAGACAGCACAATGGATTGTATTCACCGTTAGTCCTACTTTGTGGTGAACTGAACTTGATGTTGATGTCAATTGTATGGCACCTACTAGCTGAAGTGAGACTAACGTGAGACGTGGTCCCATAGAAACACTCCATGATAAGAATGAAAAATCATGAAATGTAGGATGGTGACATTGTCGGAGAAGCTCAGGAACCAGTCTGAGAATATGGAGGAAGGCAAAGACCCCTGCCTGAAACCCGCCAGGTTGCTACTAGTGCTTAGTCTACTCCAGCGATGTCTCAAAGGGAGAAGAACATGCTTAAAGCAGCAACTGGAATGTATGAAGCACAGTGATAAGGTGGTGGAGAGAGAGACCCGGTCCAGTCCAAAGCAGCAGAAGACCACCTGGCATTCTGCCACCTCCAAAAGACGCCCCCAAAGCGTGTCATCTCAGAGGAGATGCAGTCACAGGCCACTGGGTGGGATTTGGGGGGGCTGATGCTCAGTGGAAACAGCCCTGCTCCTCCTATCTAGCGGCTGGACTTCCACCCGTGGGCGAGCCTGGAGTGGGGCCTCTAATGCTGAGCAGGCCATGCGAGGCGCAAAGCAGTTTGCAAGGGCACCACATCGCGGGCAGTTGTGGGTTTTAAAGGCAATAATAGGATCTTTAAATCAGCTTGAGAACAGAGAGAGAGCTAGTGCACACGGAAAGACCTTTAGATGCTGGGACTCTGCAGAGAAATCTGCAGAATATGCAGATAAGTTGCATGAGTCTGACCCTACAGATGCTTCAGCAGTTTGACTGTTTCCAAGTTGTTCTGATTCTGTAAGTGATTATATACTTATATTTTGGGCGTGGAGTCCTGCAATTTCACATTAGCAACAATGCGCTTTTTTTCTGTGTGTATCAGAAAAAAACAGCATTAGAACAAGTGGGATGATGTTCTCATCCATCAAATAAATGAATACACAGAGATAAAAATCCATAAAATTAATTGATATTTAATGAATTAATAATATTAATATTGACTAAATTAATAAAATTCAGATTCCACTCATGGGCAGAGAATGGGATGAGAGACACCTGACAATCAACAAAGCACAAATGGAATAGAATTGACATAATTTGTTCATCTCTAATTAGATGGGGCAAACCCACGCTGAGCTTCCAAAGTAAGGACCAGAAATTTGTGCTGGAAATGGGTAGAGACTGGAAGCCAGTGCAGAGAGCTGGATTGATTGATTTGGGCATCAGAGTCAGGACTGATGTGGACATGTGAGAAAACATAGAAACTGAATGAGTCAGAAGAGGCCTCTTGGGACATCTAGTCTGACCCCCAGCTCCAGCCGGCTCCGCTCACGACATGCCCACCATGTGCATGTCCAGCCTCTCCTTGAACACCCTCACCGATGGGGCCTCAACCGCCTCCCATGGAAGCCCATTCCATACCCTAGGAAGTCCATTCCATACCCTAGGAAGTCCATTCCATACCCTAAGGTATGGAATGCTACCTGGCATCCAACTGAAGCTGGTCCTTGAGCTTTGCTCCATTGGAGTGCATCTTGCCTTCCTCTGCAGGGAAGAGCAGCTCATGGCCCTCCTCCACATGACACCCGCTCACATACCTGCATGCCGCCAACAGATCCCCTCTGAGTCTCCTCTTCTCCAGGCTGAAGAGAAGCAGTTCCCATGGAACATTCGAGTGCAGCCTCTGCATTCTCTGTGTTTCTTGTGAAACAGCTGATGCCATTTCAGACATACAACAAAGTTAGCTCAACTTCACCAACTTGCCATACAAAGTTGCCAGGCACTGCTTTGGGCTGAATGTCCCCTTTTGTCTCCCTTTATTCTATAGTGCACTAGAATAAAGCTGGTTTTGGCTCTAAGTCTCATCTCAGGCTCTGTTTGGCTTTGGGTCTGGGGTCCACCCGGGGTTTGCCCCAGCTGTTGACTGGCACAGTCCCCTAACAGCCAACTCCCATGGAAGACCATTCCATGCCCTCGGGGTCCTAACATCAGGAAGTATTTCTTGGCATCTAAATTGAATCTTGAGCTTGAGCTTTGCTCTGTTGGAGTGCGTCCTGCCTTCCTCTGCAGCGGGGAACAGGTCTCTACCCACCTCCGTATGACACCCCCTCACATACCTGTATGTCGCCAACATATCCCCTCTGAGTCTCCTCCAGGCTGAAGAGACCCAGTTCCCTCAGTCTCGCCTCGTACGGCATCCCCTGCAAACCAGCCACCAGCCTTGTGGCCCTTCGCTGCACTGACTCCAACCTGGCTATATCCTTCCTGTAATGTGGAGCCCAGAACTGAACACAAGACTCCAGCTGCAGGCGCACCAGAGTCATATAGAGTGGCAGTAACACCTCTCTCGACCTAGAACCAACCTGTGTTGCCCATAACTAGCTTGACAGTGCCCACTTCCCTCTGGAAAGGTAAAATCTCAGTCTGGGGAGCCTGCAGAAACAAACCCCAGAAGACTCTTGTCTTCTTATTTCTTGTGCTCGTTCTGCCTTGAGTTCCTTCTTGCTCTCTTCGGGTTGTTGTCAATGGGCTTCCTTCTGGAGTCCCACAGAGTTTGGTATTCAAACCCTTTTTGTTCTCTAACCTTTTCCTTCCTCTTCTTACTCAGTGTTTTGATATTAAGCATATCAGTGCTGATTATGTTCACTTATTCTTTTCGGCTTCTGATTTCCCTCCTTCTCACGTTAATCTCTCATCTTGCTGGTTCCCTCAGAATGCAATTTTTCTAAGGCAGAAATCTTTTCCTTTCATCTGGATTCATCCATCCCCTCATCGATATTTATCTGATGCTTTCTTGCTACACTTTTCCTCCTCTTCTTGAGCTTTTCTTTTTGATGCCCCAACAATTTCCCCCCCTGTCCTGGCTTGACAGTAGCTGAGCCCACCTTTGCTGGGCAGTGAAGAGAGACATTTTGCTTGATCTCTTCTTTGCTATTTCTAGCTGCTGCTTCTCTTAGAATAAATGGCCAGTTGGCAAAGCTTTAGACCTTATGTTTTGCAAACGAGCACCCCTACATCATCAAGCAATTATTTTGCTTGAAGTAGACTTCATGGAAGGAACTCGGAATAGTTATCAGGACAAATGAAGATGTCCCATGCCAGAAAACCATTTTATGTTATGTTATGTTAGTTGCAAAGTCATGCCTGACCCATCACGACCCCATGGACAACACTCCTCCAGGCCTTCCTGTCCTCCACCATCCCCCAGAGTCCACCCAAGCCCACACCCACAGCCCCAGTGACCCCATCCAGCCACCTCATCCTCTGCTGCCCCCTTCTATTGCCGTCTATTGCTCCCAGCATCAGGCTCTTCTCCAGGGAGTCCTTCCTTCTCATTAGGTGGCCAAAGTATTTGAGTTTCACCTTCAGGATCTGGCCTTCTAAAGAGCAGTCGGGGTTGATCTCCTCTAGGACTGACCGGTTTGATCTCCTTGCAGTCCAAGGGACTCGCAGGAATCTTCTCCAGCACAATTCAAAGGCCTCAATCCTTCAGTACTCAGCCCTCCTTATGGTCCAGCTTTCACAGCCATACATTGCAATTGGGAAAACCATAGCCTTGACTATACACACATTTGTTGGCAGGGTGCGGTCTCTGCTTTTTAGTATGCTGTCTAGATTTGCCATAACGTTCCTCCCCGGGAGCAAGCGTCTTTTAATTTCTGGGCTGCAGTCCCCGCCTGTGGTGACCTTGGAGCCCAGGAAAATAAAATCTGTCACTACCCCAATTTCTTCTCCATCTATTTGCCAGGAAGTGAGAGGACCGGATGCCATGATCTTACTTTTCTTGATGTTGAGTTTCAAGCCAATGAAGCAATTAGTTTCCCTTTACTGTGCATTTCTTCCTAGGATCCAGGCAGCAGTTGGAGGCAAGCTGCTGTAAAGAGTTTTTTCATGAAGCTCAAAAGAACACTGCATCCCCATGCAAAAATAACAGGGTGGAAGGCTGAGAAAGAGGAGCTGGCAGGCCCCGTGGAGGCCAAAAACGACGAAGAGAGATGTAGTGAAGCAGAGTGGCTGGACACTTGGGGGATCCCGAGAGAGCATTATGAGTACTTTCACAGAATGATTGCTGTCGGGAGGGTCTTGCCCGTTCATCACTTGACTAGGCAAAGCATCCATTTCCCAGAAGGCGGGGTGGGGGCTAAAACTCATGTTTCCAAAGCCCCAAGTACAAGGCAAAGGTGGGACCTGAGCAGTAAAATGCAAAATGACTCTTTTAAACCTGAATAAAGAGGGTTCTGGCAGGCAGCTTTTCATTATAGCAACAAGAGCCTCACAATCGAGAAGATAATTAAAAACCCCCCAGGGCTCAGAAGGGGGCAGGGAGTCCAGTGGGGGAGCAGAAAGGTTCTGGAATAGGTAAGGCGGGCGACTGTCAGAAACAGCCAGCTTCTGGGAAGGGCCAGGCTTGTGACTTTCTCCCCATGCATACCTGACCGTGCTTGACATGTGCTGGACCAGAGCTTGCCCCGAAGGTGTGGGGGGGGGGGGGCAAGCCCTTGAGTGGATGCCTGGGAGAACGTCAAGCCCGTCCCAAGGTTTCAAAGCAAAAGATCACCTTTTCCTTCATGCAAATTCCCCTTGTTGGCATTCAGCGTGCCTTTCCATAATGCTCCTCTCCTCTCCCGTTGTTGGTTGCATTTAGAAAGTTAATTCCTCTCCCAGACTCTGCCTCTTCTGCTGGCACCTGCTCGAACTTTGATGGCTACGCCAAGCCGTCGCCCAGGGAATCTTCCGACTGATTGATGTCTGCCTAAGCAGATGGAGGGTGGGAGAATATTTACTGCCCGGCAAAAGGGCTTTTCAGTCGGATGTTTTATGAGAGCTGTTTACAATACAGGAAAGGCAGTAAAGAGCCAAAAGACAAACTTAATGTGAGGTAAATATACTTGGCCTCCCACTGGGCCTGCCATCAGCGTCACAAATATGCTTTCCCCCCATGTGCCCGGGTCAGCCTTCGACCATCACCTGAAGAATGGAATCGCCTCTGCTTTCTAAACTGATAGATTGACCCAGTAAAAAACATTATTATGGGACCTCTGCAGGCTCACTTTGGAAAGCCATTATCAAGAGAGTGATGGTGCCATTCAGCCGTCAGAAGAGGGCCGAAAGGTGTGTGTGTGCACAAGAAGCTATCTTATTTTCTGTATCTATGCATCTATGAATTTAATCCATCACTAAGAGTAACTGCCTAATCGGCCAAAGGGCTTATCATACATGGAACAAATATTTCATAAAAATATTGATGTTTTGATAATTAATTCCATCTATGATGCCACACATAATTCATCTTGAAATGCAGATCCACACCGTTCCATTGCACATATCAATATTGATAAATTCGGTGAATACACAATGACCTACTCTGGCACAAGGCTCGGTGTCTCAGTTGTAATTTTAACATCATTACATACTTTTAAATGATCTTTGTGATTAATACTTTGGCCTTCATTCGATCGTTCTGGAACCCCTCTGAGCTCTCCAAGCAGTGGCTTGACTTCATCTCAAGCCCACGGAGAAGCCCCCCAGGCTGGGTCACACCACCGGCCCAGCCAGCTGGGGGCTGTTGGCCCTGGTGGGGGACAGCACACCAGGGTTTCAGCAGAAGGTTTTCAGTCCTACCTGGAATTGCCTTTGGGAATGGGGCATAGGACCTTTGGCAGCTGAAGCAGGGCCTCTGCTGCTGACCTCCAGCCCAGCTTGCAAGAGGCCTTCTCAGCTTTTGTCAACAGGCTGGGTGGGAGAGAGAGGCAGGAGGTTGAGTATGGCTGTCTGTAGGACCAAAATATCGAGACACTCACCTGACACTCCATCTGTCAAACACTTTCCTGGGGGATTGGTTGGTTGCGGCTGTGTGCCTTCGGGCTGTCTTCAGCTTACAGCAACCCTACGAATGGAAGTTCTCCAAAGCTCACCAATAGGACCCATCCGTGACGGACCCACTCAGCACTTGCAAGTTCTAGGCTGTGGCTTCCTTGAGGCAGTCCACCCATCTCTTATTTGGCCTTCCTTTTCACCTTCTGCCTGGGATTATCCCCAGCATGATAGCCTTCCCCAAGTTGTTCTGCCTTCTCAGGAGTATCCAAAGTGTGATAGCCTCAGCGGTGCCGTTTTTGCTTCTAGGGAAAGCTTGAGTCGATTTCTCCTAGTCCAGGACATTCCCAAAGTCCTCCTCCGGCATGAGCACTGGCAGCTTCATTGAACCCATGTCTGCTACCATCCACCACAGCCCTCCTTGGAGTTCCAGCTTCAGGGGAAATAGCTTTCTGCCGTGGTTGGGAGGAGTCTGCAGGGCATGAAGATCCTCAGTTGGCTCTTCTCCTTCGTGGCTGGAAGGAAAGAGATCTGCTAGAGTTCAGTCGCTGGAATGCTGCCTAGGGCGAGTGGTGAGGCGGCTTCAGCTTTCCCATCTGTCGGGGGGTTTTAGGCATTGTTTTCAGCTGCACAGGTTCAACTGCAACACCTCTAATCCCCATCATGGGACCACCTCCCAGAATTTTTCAGAAGGAAAAGATTAATATTCTCAGCTGAACAAAAGCTTGGTCTCCACTTCACATGCCCAGGTGCACTGCGGTGCAGGTTTGGCCACTAGGAAGCACTCCCTCTCCCAGCATGCTCCCGCCTGGCTGAGGCAGGCTGGGAGAGACCGGACCTTTTAAAAACTGTCTCCACAGGCACCGAACTGCAGCCTAATTATGCTAAGCAGCAGCATCCTTTATTTTCATTACAAACCAATTTCCCAGCTATTCTGCTTTCACAATAGATATCCTTGATTTCTGCTTCTTTAAACTTCACTTCTATCTGATAAACTAAGAAGCTAAGTTCTTCGCAAGGGAGAGAAGGAGAGATTCCAGAAATCTCTGACTGATGAGCTAATTGGCTGTTTACTGGGTGTGATAAGCAGCAGCATAAATGAACACACTGAAAATAGAACCTCTCGCACTGGGCTGCTGTGCCTGTCAGGTGGAAGAGGAAGGCTCTCTGGACCTCTCCTCATTCTTCAGTGGTGCTTGATTGTCTGCAGCTCCGAGGGGCAGCCAGAGCGAGTTTGCTTGTGGTGCCTTAAAGACAGAGAAAAAGAACATGCTCTTTTGCATAAGGGCTGCGTTTATAAGCTTTGCTGCCAGAAAAGTACGGGGGCAGTGGCAGCCCTGGGCTTAAATCCCCTGAAAAGGGGATTACACAAATTCGACAAGAATGAAAAGGCTAACAACACAAAACAGCTTTAAAATCCCCGACCAGACATAAAAGAGAGACTGTTGTCCTGCAGTTTCTCTCTATCCAGGGAAACTGAAAGACTATATAGTACCAAACGTATTAAAAAGACGAATTGATATATGTTAAGCAAATGCATATTAAACATATTGCAATGCATATTAAATGTGCCAACCTTGATGAAATATGATGCGTACTGACTAATTTTTTATTCATTTATTTTATTCACATTCTGCCTTTTTCCTTCAAGGAATTCAGGGTGGGCTGCATAGTCTTCTGTTTCCTCCTCTCCATGGCATCCTCACAACGATGACCCTGTGAGGTAGGCGAGGCTGAGAGTCGGTGACCCGGCCAAAGTCACCCAGTGAGATTCATGGTCGAGTGGAGACCGGCACGCGGGTTTCTCAAGTCTCACTCCAGCACTTCAACAGCTAAGCCGCATTGGCTTTCTGAGCATCTGAACCTTTAAGTGCGTAGCAATGGAGGCTTCCATGGACCAGGTGACATCAGGGACCATGACGTGGGCCTTTCTCCACGCTGGGAAGATGCTTAAGTTCCATCAAGGAAGCCGCGGCCTTTTGTTTACAGGAGTTGAGCAGGGCTGGCAAGAAGAGGACATTCTGGAGGCGGCTGGTTCAAAGTCACCATAGGCTGGAGACGACTTGATGGCCTGTCACCACGACACTGGGAAAGCATGGGAAACGGGGCTCAGGCGGCCGGCACCGGGGCAGCTTCTCCCAGCCCTGGCCAAGCGTGGTGTCTTCTCCATGTACCCTGGGTCCTCCTCGTTGCCAGACGAGAGAGGCTGGCTGGGGCTCTCAGCCCCGTGCTGGCCACATCCACGGCTTCACACGCCAGGCATGGTGCGAGCTGCCCAGCCAGGGCTAGGGAGGGAAGCAGCCTTCCCCATGTCAGTCCAGTCCCACCAGGTGTGGCTGCCTTCACCTGCGGATCGGAGGTAACAGCAGGGTCTTCTGCAAGGGAGTCACGCCCCCCATGGAGGAACCCAATCTGGCTCTGCGGGCTTGACTGGGGACCTTCGGGGTCCACAGGCAGGTGGGAGGCGCTGTACCACAACAGAAGGCAACAGAAATGTATATATGCATTTATTTATTAGATTTATATCCTGCTTTTTTTGAAGTAACAAACTCAGAGTGGCTTAAATAATGTTCCTCTTCCTGCTCTCAGTCTTGTCCCCACAACAACAACAACCCTGTTATACGGAGGTTGGGCTGAGAGTCTGTGACTGGCCCAAAGTCACCCAGTTGGCTCCATGGCTGAACGGGGACTCGAACCCAGGTCGCCCGAGTCCCAGTCCCATGCTCTTAACCACTATTTATTTATTTATTTATTTATTAAAACATTTATAGGCCGCCCCATTCGCCGAAGCCTCAGGGCGGCTCACAACATGAAGAAAAATACAATAGTAACAATATAAAAATAACAATATAAAATAAATAACAATATAAAAGAAGTCACCCTGGCAACCACTATACCACACTGGCTCTCACCGTGAAACACAAAAGGACCAATCAAAACTCAAACCCGATTTGTGATTTCAGCACTTCAAACCATTGCTCAGATCTTTCTCCTTCTAATTCACTCAGGAAGACAACGATCATCCCATAGTAAATAGAAAGAATTTCTCTTAGCCAGCAGTCCATGCTAATTGAATCACATAAATCCATCTCAGCTGTTAAAAACAGAGCTGGTGAATTACTTCTGGTAAACCAATCCTGTTCTCACCTGCTACTTTAATGTAATAAAATCCAACTTCAGATATATTTTGTAAAACAAAACAACTATCAATAAAAACAGTGTAATTCTAGCAATACTCATATGCTAGAATTCATCCTCTAGAAGAAAGCTGGTGTCCCATATCAAAACACACCCAAAAGATTACGGCAACTACACCAGTTGGACTCCAGCCCAGAAAAGAGATGCATTTGTACCGCCATTTTACCATCTGGGGGGCTCTGTGCTCAGCCTCAGAATCTGCACAGCCTCCTTTCTCCGTAATGTCCCATGAAGAGTGTCTCCCATTAGAAGAATTTGCAGGATCAGACCTTCTAGCTCATTTATTCCTTTACTAACAGGGGCAAAGCCAAACGGCTCCTGGAAACCAGGGAAGGTATGAAAACAGGGCCAACCCAAGACAAGGGGTGAAGAACAAGATGGCGCCCCTTCCCATTCCATGTAGAGAAAGTGGATTGGACTGGCCGATGGGTTTTGGGCATCAAGGGCCACTGATCTCCCCAAGTCACCTAAAGAACTTCGGACCACAGAACAGTCCCGTGTCACGGAGGCCTCTGCCAAGCTGCTGGACCACCTGGGTGTCCTGATCCTACGATGGCTGCCCTTGCCTTAACGAAAAGGCCTGCATGAACCCATCTGCCCCGCTCGCTTTTTGCCCTCGTCTCATGCCTTTTCAGACGGGCAACGTGCTGCAACTGCAGGCCACCTGGACGCCTGCCGTGGCACTCTGCCTTCAACACCCCCACGGGCCCCCACCCCAGGCAAGTGGGAGCGCTGCCCCTCAGCAGCCTATCTGCAGCAGAGCCAGGCTCCCTCGGCCTGCCAAGTGGGCGCGATTCACGCATCCTCTGGCACCGCGCGGGTCTGGCTGATCCCCTGGTGACTTCGGCCTCGGGAGGGGGCCAGCAGGCCGCGTGGCGGGAGGCGGATGGGGTGGGCAAGCTGCCAGGGGCAAGCTGTGCACCTCATCTCTCCCCTACATCCACAGGAGGCTCGTTCTGAAGGATGCCAGGCACGGAGGGGCGGAAAGCTGCCTGCTGCAGGGGGGCTGTGCTTTGATCTCGGCTGAGCCCTTGCAGGAGGGATGGAGCCGCCACTGCAGCTGGCCAAGGTCTCCCGTGGGGCGGCTTGCCAGACACATGGGGTGTGCCCGAGCTGCGCCGGAGCTGTAAGCCGTGTGAGTCGCCGAGAAGCGGACCTGCGGGGACTGTCTAGGGCAGAAGAAAGGCGAGGAAGGGGAGACGTGGTTTTTATTTTGGTGTGTTTAGTCACAAGGTCGTGCCTGACCCATCACGACCCCACGGGCAACATTCCTCCAGGCTCTCCTGTGTGGGGGAAAGAGTGGAGAGGGAGGGCTTTCCTCCTTCCAGCCTGGCGTCATCCCCTGAAGCTGCAGGCCGAGTGATTCAGGGCAGAGGAAAGAAAAGGCTTCTTTATGCATGGCATAATTGGGCTGTGGGACTCACCACCACTGGATGCAGCATGGTGTAGTGGGGCTGGACTGGGACTCAGGAGATCTGGTTTGTGTCTTCACTCCGTCATGGAACTCACTGGGTGACTTTGGGCCAGGCATGGATGCTCAGCTTCACCTCCCTCGCAGGGTTGTTGTGAAGATAACACGGAGTGGAATAGGACGACTATGTGGCTATGCAGCCCAGGGCTGTAGCAGCAGCCTGGTGTGGCGGCCAGAGCGTCCACTGCGGACTGGGGTGACCCGGGTCCTAGTCCCTCAGCCAGGACGCCCCTGGGTAACCTTGGTCTCAGCCAGTTTGGAAGGCTTTAGAAGGAGATGGGAAGGGACAGCTCTGCGTGGCCTCAGTCCTGGGCCATGTGCTACCTCAGAGACAATATGCTTATCACCGTACTCCAGCTGCTGGGGCACATGGGTGGGATGGTGCAAGGATGTTTGTGCATAGCTGTGCGCAATGTATCTTTACTTCTCCTACATGCAATGGGAGTTGGAGGATCCAGTGCCTGAGGCCGAAGGCATGTTTCTGGGTGCTGTGGCATTTAGCTTAGCCAAATCCCCACTTTATGTGCATTTATTTATTTATGCATAAATTTATAGGCTGCTATAACGGCCAAGGTCTTCCCAGGCAGCTTACAATTTTCTTGCACTGGGGCCAAATCTATGGGCAGACATTGGAGTTGCATTCTTCCTCTCCTTCTGCTCCAGAATTCAAGGTCTGCCAGTGAAGCTGATAGGACAGAAAAATATTTCAACATATAGCACATTTTTCTACAGTTCACTGCTGGTGGTGATGGGTGGCTTCAATTCCTTTAAAAGAGGGCTTGATCTGCCTTCCCCAGCCTGCATAGGTGGCATACTGCAACTCCCATAATCCCCAGCCAGGATGGCCAATGGAAGGCATCATGGCAGGGAAGAGAGAGCTAGAAAAATTCATGGAGAAAGCAGTGACCTCATATGCAAGTTCTAATTTTGCACTTTTGAAACAATATGTGAACTATTGCTTATCCTTTGAGATTTGCAGGACCCCGATTCTAAAATGAAGTGGCAGTCAAGAAATGCACAGAACAATGTACACGTTCGGGGAAATAATGTTCAAAAATTCATTATACCAGGAGCATTGCTTGCCAAAATGATGTGCATTAGGCAAAATGCAAACAGAAATGCAAGCATTTGGAGATACGGATACAAAGATGCCTACGGATCTTCACGCTAACTCTTTAAAAAATCTCAAAGTTTGGACAAATTGAACTTAAGGAGTTCAGAAGTGCTTTAACTTAACTTAAAGAAATTCTCCCCATCTGAAATGAATCTACTTTAAGGTAAAAAAGGACTGATGGAGAGAGTGCCAGTTACTGGAGTGAAACCGAAGATGAGGATTGCACATGGTAGGCGTGTCATGTGCAGAGACGGCTGGAGCCGGGGGTCAGACTAGATGACCCAGGAGGCCCCTTCTGACTTGCTCTATTTCTGTGTTTCTGTGTTCTACGACTGCAGCCTTAATTTTGGGCTCTGGTGCTTCTTAGATGCATCTGGTTGCTCACAGTGGGAAACTGACATTTGCCTCGCCGTCTCCTTCCGCACTAAGATTTGCTTTATGTCCTTGGCCCCCCCTGTTCCTCAGGATCGTCTCCAGCTGGGCTGCCTGCTAGGGCTATTTAGCGAACATCCGAAAACGCCCACATGTGGGCTTTGCACTGGGACTCGCGGCTTGTTCCGCTTGCTTTTGGCACAGGGGCACTGGCCAAAGTCTCCGGTCTGCGCTCTGTTTGTTTGGCTCTCCATCTCTGTCTGCCGGCTGGAAGCCTGACCCACATCCCCTGCTGCTGCCTGTCCTGGAGCACTCGGACCTTGTCCAACAGACTCGCTGGAGCCGTGCCAACCTAGGCTTGCAGACCCCAGAGTTTTGAGGACTTGATTCTTACCTTTGGATTAAAGGGGGTGGGGGGTTGCTTTGTTCCTGGAACCAACTTCTGGCTCTGAGCATGAGTCCCAGAAGCATGCTCCGACAGACGCATTCCCATCTCTGAGGCTGGGCAGAGGCCCCATCCTACCTCATGTCCCAGCAGGAAAGGGAGGGCTCCCCTGGGTTCTGTGCTGCAACATTTTGCTGCAGAGCAGACGGCTCGCATCCAGCCTAGCAGGACTCCAGAGTGGAGGGTGCCTGCTGGCAGGGAGTTCTATGATCCACTCCTCGTGCGTGCGGTTCGCTCCACTCGTGGCCAGTGGCCCTCCGTCTTCCCTGGGGGTACATGGCTTGGCTCCCTGCTCTGAGGATCTGGAACTCTTCCCTCTGGAAGCTCTGCATTGCACCTGTTTGCAGCCATGGCACGGATTCTCCGGGAACATGTCTGGAGAATGTGGCAGGGACATGCCTGCCTTGAGCATCATAGAATAGCAGAGTTGGAAGGGGCCAGAAGGCCATCGGGTGCAACCCCCTGCTGTTGCAGGACACCACGTTACACCACCCCACTCAGATGGCTGACAGTTTCGCCTTGAATGTCTCCAGTGTGGGAGAGCCCCCCACCTCTCCAGGCAGCTGGTCCCACTGCCGTGTTGCTCTGACAGTGAGGAAGCTCTTCCTGATGTCCAGCCTGAACCTGGGTTGTCGCAACTTGACTTGATTATTCCGTGCCCTGCATTCTGGCATCAGCAAGAAGAGCTCTTGGCCTTCCTCTTTGTGACAGCCTTCGAGGTGCTTATAGAGGGATCTCATGTCCCCTCTCAGTCTTCTCAAGGCTGAACAGGCCCAGTTCCCTCAGTCTCTCCTCACAGGGCAGCATTTCCAAACTCTGGATAACTTTTGTCGCCCTCCTCTGGACTTTTTCGAATTTTTCTGCATCAGTAGAGGACCTTCTGCCCTTTTTCCTGACCAGTGCTCCTCCGCAGATCCAGAGGCGGCATGTGTGCATTCAGCTATCTCTTGGCTTAACCATTTTTACCTTCATGCCCAGCTCTCCTTCCCCTCTCCAGTCGGAATTCCCTGGCCCCTTTGCTTCCAAGCCTTTCCTGGGGGTCTGAGATCCAAACCCGTCCAAGAAGAGATGACAAGAGGCACAGTAAGCCAAGTCAAGGTCAGCAAGAGGCGAAACTGCGGCAGGGAAAGGTGGAGATTGTTTTTCGAGGGTTAAGTCGAGAGTTTCTTGTGCTTCTGTCCATCACTAACCTCATTCCAGGGTAAAGTGACTCCATCTGTCAAACCTGCTCCTGGGAAACAAAAAGGATGATGGAAACAGAGGACATGCATGGAAGTCCAGCTGGAAAAACAGCAAGGGAAGGCAGCAGGAGAAAAATTTCCTCTTGCCAGTCAAAAATTCACAGTGGTGGCCCTTCCCATGCTGGAACTTGGAGCACGGCTGTGTGCGATCCGTATTATCGCTCGTGCAGCCGTGACACGCCAGGGAAAGGCACAGTGGCAAGGCTGGAGCTGTGTCATTCTGCACTGAAAAAGCCAGCCACCATGTGAACAAGCTTTGCACATAAAGCCAGTCTGCATCTCTTTGCATAATTTATACGGTTTCTGCAGTTAAATTTGAAAAGAATTTGGAGTGGGGCGGGAATACTAATGCAGAGCCAGGCAACCCAGCAAAGGAGCTAAGACAGAGGTGTTGTGCGAAATATTGTCCGGGGTAGAGAAGGTGGAAAGCTGATGGGTGAGATTCAGGAGAGACAGAAAGGGTTCCTGTGGCAGAGCTAAAGGAGGATCTGGGCCGGGCCAGTTGTGCAGACTTCGTTCCGCAGGACTTCGTCTTGGCTTGGCTCACTTGCTTTCTGAGCCAGGACTGAGCACTGAGAAACTCCAGGAATACCAGAGGGACGGGTTCCTGGGCATCTGGACACATCCCTGCTGGGGAGCCGCGGCCAGGGAAGCAGGCAGGACATGAGCCAGGGTGCAAATACCACGGGATGCAGGGACACTGGGACGTGCCCGGCCCTCCTCTGCAGGGGAGAACAGGTCACGGCCCACCTCTGTGTGGCACCCCCTTCTCTTGAAAAGAGGGAAAGCAAGCACGTGTGGGTATTGTGTGGTGGTACAGGCAGCAAAGGAGCTTCGCTTTGCTTCCTCTGCTGCATCCCTGGGTGGCCATCAGCATCGCTCTTTCAGCTGGTCCAGGGGCTATCCATGCTCTCCCCTGCAAATGGTGCCGTGGCACTCTTTATGTCTCACAGAAACCCTTGCATCACTCTCTGAGGACGAAGTCCGCTTTTCTACAGAGAAATGGACGCTGTTCTCAGTCCAGTGCCTGTTGAGGTATCTCCCACCACCGTCTGCCCAATTTTGTGAGATCAGTTTCACTTACTGCAGCTTGATGGTGAGGACAAGTGGCAGCAAAGCCCCCGCCCCCGCCCGGGTCCTCTCAATTCCTTCTCCTCTTGTCTAATGAAGGCTAGCCAAGAGGGGTCTTGCTGTATGCAAGGAAGCCATGGTGCAAACACTCCAGAAAAAGAAGAAATACATCCAGAGCCAACTGCATTTGATTGCCACCACCCGCTGGCAACTACCCCTATCATAAGTGAGGTCCTTGAGAAGGGGTTGGTGGAGCTTCCTGCCCGGGTTTCAAGCAGGCTACAGGACTGAGTCAGTCCCGCCCCCTGGAGGCATCCCCTATGGAGGAGTTCTGAGGTTGGAAATAACAGCAGGATTGCAGGTATCTTAGCTGGTCCAGTGAAGGGTGCATCCACAGAAACATAGAAACAGAGCGAGCCAGAAGGGGCCTCCCAGGCCATCTAGTCTGACCCCCAGCTCCAGCCGGCTCCGCTCATGACATGCCCACCATGTGCACGTCCAGCCTATCCTTGAACTCCCTCCCCGATGGGGCCTCAACCACCTCCCGTGGAAGCCCATTCCACACCCTCGGGGTCCTAACCATCCGGAAGTACTTCCCGGCATCCAAATTGAATCTTGGGGACATTGTATGCCACACAAAGACAAGGACTTGGCTAGTGCTGGAAGGCATGACCAGTGTGACTTTCCTCTTGCACCAAGATAGGCTTGATTTCCCGTTGCTGCGAGGACACCAAAAGCATTTTTAAATGCCTTGTTGCGTCTTTCCGAAACAGCACAGCTTTCAGCGTGCTTGCTGATGCACTTTGGGTGGGAGCACCAAGAGTGGGTTTAAACTTTGATGCTTTTGTGCTGTGGCACTTTTCTCTTCCAGCAATAACTTACCCCAAGCCCAGGCTTCCCCAGAGATGTAAAGGCTGAGTTTAATTTAAAAGGTATATTGGCCGACTAATAGAACTTCTAAGAACGGAATGAAGTGAATTCAATAGCTCCAGGGCTGTAACCAAGAGAGAAGCAGGGTGTTTTGGCATCAGCTTGCGTGTAAGATCTTGGAGAAGGTTGTGACGGGACTGGAAAATGTTGGATCAGTTCTGTGTAAAGGGTGTCCATGTGTTCTCTTTTACAGAAGACGGTCCTCTGTTTGAAGAGCAGCCAGAGGGCAATCCTCTCTTTGAAGGGCTGTCCAGTTTTCACTGGAATCAGGTACCTGCGAGCCATTAGTTGTTAGTTGCGAAGTCGTGTCTGACCCATCGCGACCCCATGGACAACATTCCTCCAGGCCTTCCTGTCCTCCACCATCCCCTGGAGTCCACTCAAGCTCAAACCAACTGCTTCAGTGACCCCATCCAGCCACCTCATCCTCTGCCGCCCCCTCCTTCTTTTGCCATCAGTTGTTCCCAGCATCAGGCTCTTCTCCAGGGAGTCCTTCCTTCTCATTAGGTGGCCAAAGTATTTGAGTTTCATCTTCAGTATCTGGCCCTCTAAAGAGCAGTCAGGGTTGATTTCCTCTAGGACTGACCGGTTTGATCGCCTTGCGGTCCAAGGGACTCACAGGAGTCTCCTCCAGCACCACAATTCAAAGGCCTCAATCTTTCGGCGCTCAGCCTTCCTTATGATCCAACTTTCACAGACATACACTGCAACTGGGAAAACCATAGCCTTGACTATACGCACTTTTGTCGGCAGGGTGATGTCTCTGCTTTTTAGTATGCTGTCTAGATTTGCCATAGCTTTCCTCCCCAGGAGCAAGCGTCTTTCAGTTTCTTGGCTGCAGTCCCCATCTGTGGTGATCTTGGAGCTCAAGAAAATAAAATCTATCACTACCTCCATTTCTTCCCCATCTATTTGCCAGGAAGTGATAGGACCGGATGCCATGATTTTAGTTTTCTTAATGTTGAGTTTCAAGCTAACTTTTGCACTCTCCTCCTTCACCCTCATCAAGAGACTCTTTAGTTCCTCTTCACTTTCTGCCACTAGAGTGGTATCTGCATATCTGAGGTTGTTGATATTTCTCCCGGCAATCTTAATTCCAACTTAATCTTAATGTGAGCCATTAGCACCTGCAAAAAACAGGCTGAGTGAATGGTGCACAGGTCACCTGGTCACAGTCTTCCACATGCAGTTGGGAGGGATGCTGTTTCTAGTTAAGTCATAATAGTTGTGCCTAAATTTTCACCTGCACACCTAAGATCACAAGAGGAGCTCTGAGGCTGCATCAGACCAAAAGTCTTTCTGGTACAGATTCTGTTCCCACAGGGGCCTGTCCGCTGCCCAGAGAAAACCCCCCAGCAGGACAAGAATGCAACAGTACCCATGTTCCTGCCCATGTTCCCCAGCAACAGGGGTATGTAGGCAAACTGCCTCTGATTCCAGCAGTAGCATATAGTCATGAGGACTAGTAGGCATGGATACCCTTTTCCTAGGCAAATTTGTCCTGTCCCCTTTTAATGTCCTCCAAATTGGCAGCCATTACTGCTTCTCATGGAAATGAATGCCATAGCTTAAGCCAACTTTTTAAGTGAGACAATTTGGACCAACATCTTAAAATTGATTTCCAGATCTCAAAGACAGTTCAGTAATGCTTCAGGGATGGGACCTTTGTGCTTATTTTAAAGGCCAGAAGTATTTACTGTAAAGAACATGTGAAAGTAACAATTATTATATAGAATAATAATAATGTATTAAGTTGTTGTGCCTTTAAGTTGTTGGCAGATGGACTAAGGAAACTAATCAGTCAGCACGTAAAACACATGTCTTTCCTTTGATGATTACATATCAATACCACCCAGTAGCTGAATCATAGATAAGCCCTGATTATAAATTTTCAGATACTTTGTCAAGCTTAACATATATACATTAAATCACACATGATCTGCCCTGGAATGAACCCGTAGTTTAAGCGCTGCCTTTCTTTGGTCCTTCTTGAATCTCCCACCAATCGGCTTCTTGCGATGCTCCTGGGTCAGAAGGAGAAAAATGCCTAATTCTTCACTTTCTCCACCCCAGGCCTCATCTTGAACACCTCTAGTGTATCTCCTCTTAGTCATCTTTTTCCTAAGCGAAGCAATCTTAATTGAGGCAACCTTGACTTGTCTCAGCTGTTGCAACTTTGCATATGAATGAGCACATGCAAATGCTATGGAAATCCATGAGCAGCTTTGCCCCTTTTCTTGCCGGGGTGGGGAGTGTGATGCATTTCACTTTTGTGGGCAAGTCATAGTTGGGCAGTGAAAGCTGGACCATAAGGAGGGCTGAGCGTCGAGGAATTGAGGCCTCTGAATGGTGGTGCTGGGGAAGACGCCTGCGAGTCCCTTGGGCCGCAAGGCGATCAAACCGGTCAGTCCTAGAGGAGATCGACCCAGTGTGTTACCTTCCAAGTGCAGGCAGTTGAATTGACGCCATCAGCCATTACATGGGCTCAGGGTGATTTGGCAAGGGAAATGCAGCTATTATCAAAAATATTTAGAAACATAGAAACAGGGCGAGTCACAAGGGTCTCCCAGGCCATCTAGTCTGACCTCCGGCTCCAGCTGGCTCCGCTCACGGCATGCCCACCATGTGGACGTCCAGCCTATCCTTGAACACCCTCCCTGATGGGGCCTCAACGACCTCTTGTGGAAGCCCATTCCACAACCTACTGTTGCAAACAATGGCTATCACAAAAATTAATCACAGACCCCCTCTTTTAAGCTTTCGTTAGTGTTTGTGTATTTAATGAGCGGCCCAAGACAATTTTTCTTCTTCCAATGTGACCCAGAGAAGCCAAAGGTTTGGGCACCCCTGGGCTAAAGCTTCCTTGAAAGAGCATCCCAAAGGAATTGGTGCTTCCACTGGGAAAGTCCTGCAATGCTTTATTGCTCTTCTCCCTGAGCGGAGGGATGGAATACGGAGGCAGAATAGTGGCTCACTTGGAAATAATAACTATAATTTCAGTAGAAATATGGAGAATCTCACCATGCCAGAGAAGGTGAATCAGACACCCAGTGCCACTGCCTTGCTGCTAAGAGGTGATGGACAATTTTATGTCCAGCTCTTCCTTCTCTGGGCTATTCATTTATTTATTATTGCATTTATAAACCACCCCATAGAGAATAAATAGCATTCATAACCAATAAAAACAATAAAAATGAATACAAGGGTCTTGGCAACTCAACAAGGCTATAACAAAAATAATGCAATTTATAGCACAGTAGCAGCTTGAAAGCCAGCCTCAAAAAGCAAACATCCATAAAAACAATAAATATCTGGTGAATAAAAAAGTTTTAATCTGGTGCCGGAGGGAGCATGTTCCGTAGGTGGGGCGCAACTCTAGAGAAACCCCTTCTCCTAGCCACCCCCTTATTTTAGTTATGGTTCCTTACGAAGGGTCCCCCGTTGGGGATCTTAAATCAAGATCTTTATCTCAAAATTGGGCTCAGAAAGGACAGCCCTTCCGAGAAAGCAAGATGGGCAACTGGCCGCCAGACTTGCCCGGGGGCTTCTCCCTGCACAGTTGCCGAGAACAGACTCTTTTTGCTAAAAAGCGAAAATGAAAAATGGCCCCCGGAGATGCTTCTGTGTATCCTGGTGAAGGACAGACTCCGCAGAAACTCCAGTCCAATTAAGAGAGAGTCACAATCCGAACAGATTTTTCAGCATGGCAAACGAAACAGGGAAGAAATGACTTGGTATCAAAACTGGCGATCACATGGCGACCTTTACTGGATCTTATGTCTGGAGATTTCCGAATTCTAAGGGGGTTTTTTTGCTCCAGAAACTTAATCCTTGGAGTTCATTGAGAGAGTTTTGGCCTTGGTTATACTTTGCTTTGGCTAACCTTTTCAGCTCATTTTCTTCCACAGTGCAAAGAATCAAAAGTTGCTTGTTTACAGAGTGTTCTTGCAAAGCAAGACAGATGGCTACCCTACCGTGGATTGGTAATCATAATAACATTGCAAAAATGGTTCTTGGAATGGCTGTTCTTAAGAATGGTTAGGCCCTTAACCTCTCCTAAGGGTTCTTTGATCTTAGACCAAACTTGGGCTGAACATCTCTTCAAACAGAGGTCTGTCTCTGCTTGTCCTCCAAAATAGAGGACTGTTCTCTTTAAAGGATAACCCCTTGGCCACACTATTTCTATCCCCTCCACCCCATCAGTCATTTGGGCATGTCCAGTGTGTCTCAGCATCTTTCTTTTCATGAAAGTTAGTGATGTAGCTCCATACTACTGACCATAAGCAAAACATTTTGGTTGCTCTCCTTTCTTTTCCTTCTCTGATATCCACTGATGAAGCATCCGACTTGCTCCATCTTAGACTAGGGATGAGAACATCCCCAAAGTTTGAGCTCACTGAGGTCCTCCAAGTTCCACCTCGAGACTCAGTTTCCCTCAATCCCATTCCCGAATGAGGAATCCTTGCTGTTGTTTGAATGGGGAAAACACACAACTGGGTACACATTTTTTAAAGTGTGCACCCATCCAAAGGCCTCCTCTGGTTAATGAATGAAAATGTGCATTTTGAAAAAAATATGCAATCATAGAGCAAGCAATTTTCTATCGAATGCATTTTGGCAGACACAATCACAAGTTTGGGAATCAACTTGACTGGAAATAATAAAAAATTGCTCTTGCTTTGGGGATTTTGAGTACATTCTGTTCAAAAGCGAATGAAGCATTCAGTCTGGAATGAGGGCTAGACATTGTCCACATGCCACTGCTCATTGCAACAATTAAAAAAAGACAATCCCACCAGACTATTCTAATTATTCTCCCCCTTCTCCTAAATGCCATGGTAGGAACCATTCTGCTCTGGGCACCTCCCCACCACTGGACCGAATTCCTCTCATGTCCTGTTATGGAGTTAGGCCTGGCCCGAATCACTTTCCAGAGATCCTTTTACAGACCTGAAAGAGATCCAGGATCCCTTCCAACTCTGCAATTCTTGACTCTAAGATTTCTGTACATAATCATCATGGATGCTTTGAGGCACTCTTAAAAGCTGACAAAGGGCAGCTGGGAGCTGGTAACATTCTGCTGATACATTTTAATGGGAGCTGAGATGGTCCAAGAAGGATGGGCAGAAATTGGTCATTTTTCTTCCCCACGCCAGACAACCGGAGGGTGTGTGAGGGAGGACAGCACAAGTTACAGCAGCTGGTGCTGAAACTGGATTTGAAAAGGAGGCAGGGAGCTGCCTTTGCCCTCTGCCAGAAATCCTGTGGCATTGTGGATTGCCCTAGACTAGTGGTGGCAAACCGATGGCACATGTGCCACAGCTGGCACACACAGCCCTCTCTGTTGGCACGTGAGCCGAGTCGCCCCAGCATCACGCCAGGAGCCTCGCATCAGATGACAGCGCACACAGGGGCCATGCGCATGCTTGGAAAGGAGTAGCGGTGCCAGGAAATGCTGCCACAAGCTGTGCCTCGTTAGCCACGACTAGTCCGAGCTTTCGCATGGCCGGTCAGTGCGCTGCCAAGGATATGTATATATTTGCTTGGACTGGCTGTGAGTTGTTTTTTCTGAACTAAAAGCTCAGTTTTCAGGTTTTATTGCAGTGTTGGCACTTTGTGATACATAAGTGGGTTTTGGGTTGCAGTTTGGGCACTCGGTCTCTAAAAGGTTCACCATCACTGCCCTTGACATATTTAGAGGAGTCAGGAATCCCTTCAAGTTCTCCAAATTTGAACCCTTCTCTTAGGCTCAGCATTTCAGAAAGAAATGTTATTGCACAGAAACAGTGTAAGTTCTGCAGTGACCATCTTCTAAGGAAATGGAACCAGCAGTAAGCATTAGTCTGACACCCCTAAAACTTATTCCCACGAGAAGTGGGGTGCAGGCATGTCACAGGAAATAGTTTGTGGATGCGATCAGCTCAAAGGCAATTCAAGTGCAAACCATGGGAGGACAGGAAGTAGAAGTGTTTTCTGCTGACCTTTATTTCTTAATCTGTAATCTATGTATCTTTGCAATTTTTGAAGGGTCAAGCTGCGTCGTCCAAGACTCCCTGGACTTCTTCTCGAGTCAGCACCTTTCCTATTTATCTGAACTCCTGCACACCTCCATTTATTTCTCCATTTAACTTTTTATGTGCTGTCTTCTTCCTGGGGCTGCAATCCTAAATACACTTAATAGGGAGTCAATCACATGGAGTGCGACAGAATTTATTTCTAAAGTCAACACACTTAGGAGTGCAAGATAAGTTATTGCTGTCCAGAAGTTCAAAAACTGATCCAGTTCTCAAAGCTGTAAAATCCAGTTCCCTGGTACACTTTGAGCACATGGGTAAAGTAAGAACCATTCAAGGTAAGAATCCAGTGACAATTAGAATATAAAGGTTGAATCCTGATTCACTCAGCCTCAGAGGAGGCCCCCTGAAATCCATGGCATGCTGCATTGAGTTCAATGCGTCTACTCTGAGTAGAGATCCAATGCCATAGAAGAAAATAGGGAGTGGATCTATAATTTGCTAATGTATTTTTAAATTTCTATCCTGCTCAATAGCTGGAGCTATAAATAGCCCTGCAAGATTCTGACTGGAAGGGGGGCAGCCTATGGAGCACCCCCATTCCCAGAGAGACTCAACTTTTGTCCAGTTTTGTAGAGAGGGAAAAAGCTCGCAGTGTTTCCCTCTGTATTTTCTGTTCTCCGTTCCCCAGGGGTAGGGGTAGTGTAGAAATGCCAGGTTTTGTGATGGTGGGATACCTTTTAGAAGATGAGATGGCAGTATCATGGCAGATTAAAGAAACACTTGATAATGATCTTGTGGTTAATATGATAATTTAGTGCAAAGCCCAACACCTATTAAGGGTTCCTCATTAAGCATTTCTCATTTTTAGCATGCAAATGTTTCCGCACTAATGACAGAGGGCTCAGATGTGCCGACATGAATCCTCCCTCCATCTGCACCTTTTCCTGCAGTTTCCTGCTAGAAGATTTATTTATCTATTAAATTTATATCCCACTCAACTGGTAAATGTCCTTTGGGTAGTTTACAATAATAGAAAACAAGGAAACTACTTGAAGTTGGCTAAACAAATTGCTTTCCCACTGCGTAATCCTGTTGCACGCAAACGACATTGCACTAGTGGAAATTAGGTTCAGGGCGCTGCAGAAGAGGAGTATCCAACTGAAGTCATGTTTGTGCAAATGTGGTTGCATAAGCACAATGCACATGCACTTACAATCATAAAACAGCAGAGTTGCAGCAATGGAACAATCTGGCAGAGTTTCACTAGCAATATCAGAGTTTCTGGAATGCCAGCTTGGATCTGACCCACTGGTAGGCTTGCAGTCCCAGAGGACACAAGAAACCAGAGGTTAGTGATCGTCCCGTCAGTGCCACCGTCACCATCAGTAAACCCAATTATTATTATTATTATCATCATCATCATTATTATTATTACATTTCTATGCCGCCCTTTGCCGAAGCCTCGGGGCGGCTTACAACACAATAAGATACATTGAAATACAATAGAACATAATAAATTACCAATAAATACAAAAATACAAAAAATACACTGAGATACAATAATATAAAATTAAAATTAACAGTATAAAATAAGTAAATAAAGAATATAGGAGGAGGAAAGAGAAGGGAGAAGAAGTTGCCCTGGCCAGATCATATATTTTAACAATTAAAATGAAGTTTAAAAAAAAAGGTCTTTACCTGGCGCCGAAAAACCAGTAACGACGGTGCCAGGCGGACCTCTTTGGGGAGTGAATTCCATAGGTTGGGAACCTGCCGCTTCGCTGAGCTTCTCTGGCCTACTTCCTGCTACACTCAGATGAAGGGAAAAAACTGTGGCCATCCAGACTGAATAGCTAGATGCTTCCACAGCAAACAAAACGCTGCCAGCGCTTCCAAAACTAGCGTTCCTCCCATTCCCAGCTCTCCCAGCGTGATCCTCTCCACGTCAGGGACCTGTGGACTTAGCATGTGGCCTAAATGATGCGGAGCAACCTGGCAGAGGGATGTTTGTTTTCATCTCACTTAATATGAGGGGCGCAGCCAGTGGATCTGCTGGGCAAGCCAGTGTGTGGTGTGGGCAGCTGGGAGGTCTGTCTTCTGGCCCCCACTCAGCCATGGACTGACTCTGGGCCAGACACTCCCTCCCAGCCTAACCCACCTCACAGGGTTGTTGTGAAAGGAAGAAGACTTGGGTTTCTCACCCAAAAAAAGGAAAGAAAAGAAGAAAGAAAGATGGCGACAACGACAACGACGACGACTGACTGGGTCCTTTGTTGTGATGCTCATCGACAGGTTCTTGTCCAGCGATTCATTGGCCATGAATCTTTAACGGGGTTGTCAAGGCATCAAGCCAAAGACGGGATTTGCCAAGCTAGAAGGTTATAATGAGACGTGTGCCTCCGCTTTGGAAAGCAGGTTCCGAGAAACCGGGCTGGGGCTCAGAGTGCTTTGCTGTTCAGTGCCTGGCTTACCATCCCTGAATATTCCACCGTTGGTGCTGAATGGGGGCTTCCTGCCACGGCTTCTTCTCCGCCTCACCTTTACTGGCTACCTGGCAGGTGGGCCCATCAAACTGGAAAAGGCCCTCACAAGTCAACTTAACTGTTGATGGTGGGCGAAAAATTCATTTTGGTTCAATTGCAATTTGGGTTTACCAAGATGTGCACATTTCTCGAAGAACTTGAGAATTAAAAGAGTTAAATATGGAAGAAAGCGATGCTGCCAATTCCTTCTTCCCTAGGAAGGAGGGATGCTCAGTCAAATGAAATTTCCTTGTGAAGGAGAAGAATGAATTCATGTGTGTTGCTGTGAAATATTGTTTCACTTTTACATGTATCTCTTGCGCGCGCGCGCGCGCACACACACACACACACACACACACACACACACACACACACACGTCTCTTGTCCTTCTACTGGTTTGTACAACCCTAAGCCCAGACTTTGCTGCCAAGCGCAAATGTCTCCTGCGAGGGCTGAGGTAAAAGGGCCGCGATGTCCCACGATGGCTTCACAGCTGCCGTTTCGGGCAGACGAGGGGCTCTTCCGGCAAAATGCCCCCCTGGACAGCTTCTCCATTACTGCTGAGAGCCCGGCAAATTGAGGAAGCGGGGCACCCTCCTCCATCACTGCAATGAGGCCTAATTAAATCACCCCCTGACCGAATGCCACATTAGCCTCCATTATGAGCCCACCCCCCCGGGATCCCAGGGGCAGTCTGGCCGTCCAGGAGACGGAGGAAGCCCCTCCCGGCTTTGATGAAGCTTCCTTGTCAAGTGCAGCCTTTTCTTCCACAATGTGGCGACACAGATGAAACGCTGGAATGCCACTGCCGGAACGGGGCCCGTGCACTCGCAGGAAGAGCGGATGGCTCCTGACCCGTGTGCAGCACGGTTGTGGCCACTGGCAATGTGGCATGGGTTGCCGAAAAGCAGAATGAAAGCAGGACCTGCTTCTCCACTTCACGGAGGAGGCCTGCTCTGTTTGGGGGCTGCCCAGCCCAGAAGCGGGGTTCAGTCCCAGAGATGCCCCTCCACAGTCCCTGGAGAGTAGGCAGAGTGAGGCTTCAAGTCCACTGGCCACGGTGTTTTCTACCAGGCCTGAAGCCCCCTGGGTGCCTCTCAGCTCAGCCTACCTTACAGGGTTGTTTTGAAGCTCAAAATGGACAGAGGAGAAAGGCTGTGTAAACCATCTTGGATTCCTCATAGGAACAAGGTGGGATGAGACTATGCGTAAGTCAAAAATAATGCTGCGACAGAGACTCGTGAGTTCACTCAGCAGTTCGCTTTGGCACAAGAGCATGTCCCATGTTTTGTTGTGTAAGGAGGGCCAACTGTGGTGTGCAACGGTGTGTGTAGGTTCATGTCTCTGAGCTGCAGCAGTTTCTTCAATTCTGGAAGCTCTGTCCAGTTGGAGAAGCTGCCAGGACAGAAGTCCCAGCTTCTTCTGTTTCTTCCTTTCCTCTGTTTATTATATTTCTATTCTGTTATATTCACAGAACTCCAGGTGGCTGCATGGAGTTCCTGGGTGGTCTCCCCTCCAAGCTGCAGCCAGCCCCAGACACGCTTAGCTTCCTTAGGGTGGATGCCTCCTTTGCCTCCAGACCACCCTCTGAGTTGCATGCCATGCAAAGAAAACCACATGGTTCTCCGCAGCTCTGGTCACTGCAGATGCTGACAAACCAGTGGCTTTGAAGGCATTTCAGAGGGGAAGGGGAAGAAGCTGCAGGGTCTGCAGAAAACCTCATCCCTTGGCTGTTCCAGTCTCCTCCCCACCCTGCCCACTGAAGCATCCTTTTTCCCAGCTTGCAGCGCTTCCCCAGCCGGGTGCAGGGCTTCTGGGCCGGCTGCAAGGGAGGGGGGAACAGCTGCTGGAGGACCACTGTCCACCTCCGAGGTGGGAGATCTGTCTCCAGCCCCAGATCTGGGCATCTGGAACATCCCGTGCCCTTTAGGTTGCCATTTCAGGCCCATGATAATTGTGTGGCAAGAGATGCCGAACATCTCGGCACCTCAATTTGGAACTGTTATTCATTTCCTCCCATTTTTGTTTCTTGATTTTTTTTAGCCAAAACATGCTGATTGCTCTGTGCGTTTTTTTGCAAAAGTGCTCACTTTCACACCACTGACTAAAATGCAAAACTTGTACATTTTAATTTTTTTGCGGGGGGGGGAATGTACATCTTAGAGTATGCACTTTTTTGGAAAAAAGAAGAGGCATAGTTTTCCAAAGTGGTTGCAAGTGTGGAAACTGGGAACCCTCCCAAAAGACAAAAGCAGGGCGCAGAAATTTGAGTTCGCGTCCAGGATCGCCAATGGAGCATGTTCGAATGCTTTGCCACAGAAGCAAAAGCCTTTTACCTCCCTCACAGCAAGCAAACTGAGTCACATACTAGATTTAATGAGGCTGGAGTGGGTGGGAGACTGAGAGCAGGAGAGATAGAGGGTGCACATGATCTCGGGGGACTTGCCTCTCTTAAAATGTCTTTACTTAAAAATTTTATGATCCTCCAATCACAAAGGGCGGTGGGTGCATTGCGGAGAAATCGCAATCAGTCCCTTAGTGCAGAAGAAGGGGATGATCTATCTACAACGGGAGAATATGAAAAATGCATGAACGATCAAATGGAGGAAAATGCAATCGAAAAAGACAAACTTATGGAAATGCCGTGGACAGATCCCTCACTGGGGACAGCAACTGAGTAGTTTTCCATATTGCTGATTTCTTTATTTATCTCACTGCAGATATGAAGTGATGAGAAGTGTTTCGCTCGGATCACAGGCCACAGCAAAATAAGCACAACACATCATGATCAATGAATGTAAATCAGTTATGATTTAAAAAAGAGAAATCCATCATATGCACTACTTAAAAAATGATACATCCCTGCAGTGCAAATGGAGTGGGGACGTCTTTTTCCACAATAATCCTTTGCGGTTGGTTCAGTAAAAAGGAACATCTTTTTTTTTCCAATGCATTGACCACTAGTGTGTTTCTGAAAGAATATGTTACATTTGGTTTTTAGATATTATTTCCCGAGGTGCAGGTACTCTGGGTCCAGAAGGAAATGGATAGTCTATGGAAGTGGGCAGGAGACAACAGGATGGCGTTCAATGTGGATAAGTGCAAGGTCTTGCACTTGGGGCATAGGAATAGCTGCCATAAGTACAGGTCAGGGGACAAGTGGCTGGAGAGCAGCACTTGTGAAAGGGACCTCGGGGTGCTGCTGACTCATGTTTAGCCTGCAGTCAACCAGCACCCCGAGGTC
>NW_025335268.1:72458265-72536184 GCF_004798865.1 Varanus komodoensis | reverse complement strand
ATTGTGGATAAGTGCAAGGTCTTGCACTTGGGGCATAGGAATAGCTGCCATAAGTACAGGTCAGGGGACAAGTGGCTGGAGAGCAGCACTTGTGAAAGGGACCTCGGGGTGCTGGTTGACTGCAGGCTAAACATGAGTCAGCAGTGTGATGCGGTGGTCAAGAGGGCAAACACCACCCTTGGTTGCATAGCCAGAAGTGTGGCTTCTAGATCAAGAGAGGTATTACTACCACTCTACACGACTCTGGTGCACCCGCAACTGGAGTATTGTGCTCAGTTTTGGGCCCCTCATTACAGAAAGGATATAGCCAGGTTAAAGTCAGTGCAGCTTAGGGCTACAAAGTTGGTAGCCGGTTTGCAGGGGATGCCATATGAAGCGAGACTGAGGGAACTGGGTCTCTTCAGCCTGGGGAAGAGGAGACTCAGAGGGGATATGTTGGCAACATACAGGTATGTGAGGGGGTGTCACACGGAGGTGGGTAGAGACCTGTTCTCCCCTACAGAGGAGGGCAGGATGTGTTCCAATGAAATCTTGGTTTTGTTTGGATGCCAGGAAGCACTTCTTGACAGTTAGGACCCCGAGGGTATGGAATGGGCTTCCACGGGAGGTGATTGAGGCCCCACCGGTGAGGGTGTTCAAGGACAGGCTGGACATGCACATGGTGGGCATGTCATGAGTGGAGCCGGGGGTCAGACTAGATGGCCCAGGAGACCCCTTCTGACTTGCTCTGTTTCTCTGTTTCTAAATATTGCAGAATGCCTGCAACTCCATACTCAATTACTGGGGATGAAGTTCTGTGTAACTCAAAGGGACTCACAGCTCTTAAACTCAATGTGTTAGATTGCATAAAGTCATCTTTCAGTTTTGTTTAGAATTCAACTTTAGATTACTGACTCAATGCCTCTAAAACTGCTCTCAAGAAAAGCCATCAAACTCAATTAAATATATGATGCTCTCAAGCCAAATAACCCCATTCAGGGAGCGTTGTTAAATTTGTTCTTAAAGATGATTCTGGCACCATCATTTGACTCCCATGGCCAGTATTTTGATCTTATAGTGTAAGGACATATTTTTGCATTTTTGGTTTACATTACAGATGAGACAACTTCTGTTATCTGGGCAGCTTGGTTATTGTACCCGGTGATAAGAAGGTTTGGGTACTCATCAGAAACAGATGTGCAGTCTTTA
The DNA here is from genome assembly GCF_004798865.1 of Varanus komodoensis. NCBI lineage: Eukaryota > Metazoa > Chordata > Lepidosauria > Squamata > Varanidae > Varanus > Varanus komodoensis. The sequence continues at coordinate 72,534,996 of NW_025335268.1, read as the reverse complement.
ATTCAGAGGTGGGGAGCATATTTTTCAGCTCAAGGGCTAAAATTCTCTGGAAGCACAATGCCTCTGTGTGTAGGCCAAATGGGATCAGAAGTACCCAGGACAAGACTTTGGATATCTGCTCAGGGGTAAGATGGACTGAATTACTCAGTAGCACTTTGAAATCCCATCTCCGAAACAGCCTCTGCATCTCCTTACAATTAATGCCTCTTTCAGACTTGCAGAAAGTACACCTAATTGCACACTAGAGCAGATATGCCTAAAGAATTTATTACAGCTTCACATGTTTCACAGTTTCAGCTGTTGGGCAGTACAGAAATTAAATAAATAATAAGCATTTAAGGCTTTGCCTACCTCCAAAATGCAGTTTTCTGCTCTACTGTACACAAAATACATGCGTCAGGTATATTGGATTGCATCCAAAGTTAGTCCTGTCTAGAGTAGACCCACTGAAATGAATGAGACTTACACTGGATAGAGTCCATTTCCTCTAGATTTGCACTTGTCATTATACATTTTTGGATGCAAATGTTATGCAGATTGGGCTCCTCCTTTTTGGTGATGTGTTTCCTCTCCTTCAATGATGGATGCTTCCATTCTACTCTGCAAGTCAGATTGGGCTGTATATTACCGGAAAACTTGCATCGCTTCCAATAACCGCACACTCTTGTGGTTGTTACTTGACAATGACAAGCTTGGCTTCAGAAGCTTTTCACGACCAGTTTAAGGTTCTGCAGCCTAATGACAATTTGATTGGATTCAATCAAGACTTTTCTTTTGGAATCCATTCCTACTGGGATCTGTTCCATAAAAACAGCGGTTTGATGCCATCTTGATGGGGCTTTAAATTGCCATTAGAAAGAAAAGAACAGAAACTTCTGGCACAGCTTTCTGGTTGCTCCTGGATGCAGCTTTCGGTTTGCCTGCTAAAGCAGCCAGGTTTTAGAAATGCAGACTAAGGAAAGATACAGTGTATCCTCCCCTGTGGATGTTTTAAGGATATGGAGATGGTGCTCGGAACTATTTGCAGAACGCTTGTATTGCATGGACAGATGTCCAAAGCAATCAACCGACAAGGTGAAGCCGCTAATTTTCTGCAATGGCGTGCACATTCCAAGCTTATGTGGTCTGAAGCATCTGGTGCAGAGTCTGAATGTTTGAGCATCTTCAGAGCAGCCTTGGACTGGACTGCCCTCCAAATTGAAGACGGCCCTGTGCCAGCCCTTTGGATGGAGAACTGCTGCCTGCAGAGTTGGAGACACGGACACTTTGCTCTTCAGCTGCAACTTTACAGCTATAGATATGCGTCATACTTGCAGATTTTATCCAGATTGGAGTTCTAGGGCCCGAGTCCAAAATCTTTAGAGTGTTGAGCAACACCCCTGCCCTCCAGGACAATCTCTTGTCCTCTTCTACATGACCATGCCCAGGAATTTGAAAAAAGCTCTCCTGTTCCCACTCAGCAGCCTCTTCCCTGGGTTGCACACACCCAGTTCCTTCAGTGCTCTCTTTGCAGATTTCCTACACCCTCCCTAGAATTGCCACCTAAATGGGCTGCAGAGAATTCTGGCCCCTCATTGCAAGAGGGAGATAGCAAGGTTGGAATCAGTGCAGCGAAGGGCCACCAGGATGGTGGCTGGTTTGCAGGGTACGGAGAGGGGGCGAGGCTGAGGGAGCTGGGTCTCTTCAGCCTGGAGAGGGGGAGACTCCGAGGGGACCTGTTAGCGACATGCAGGTATGTGAGGGGGTGCCACACAGAGGTGGGCCATGACCTGTTTCCCCCTGCAGTGGATGGCAGGATGCGCTCCAATGGAGCCAAGCTCAGGGAACCAAAGTTCAATTTGGATGCCAGGAAGTAATTCCCGACGGTTAGGTTTCCACGGGCAGCGGTGGCGAACCTATGGCATGTGTGCTGCAGTGAGCAAGCAGAGCCCTCTCTGTCGGCATGCGAGCCGAGTCGCCCCAGCGTCGCCCCAGCAGCCGAGCATCAGAGAGCTGCACAAACAGGGGCCATGCGCACGCTCGGAAAGCAGTAGCGGCGCCAGGCGATGACGTCACGAGCTGCGACTTGTCCGAGCTTTCACATGGCCGGTCAGTGCGCTGCCAAGGAGAGAGAGAGAGAGAGAGAGATTTGCTTGGACTGGCTGTGACTTGTTTTTCCTAAACTAAAACCTCAGTATTCAGGTTTGATTGCAGTGTTGGCACTTTGAGATAAATAAGTGGGTTTTGGGTTGCCGTTTGCGCACTCAGTCTCTAAAAGGTTTGCCATCACTGCCCTAAGGTATGGAATGGGCTTCCACGGGAGGTGGTTGAGGCCCCATCGGTGCGGGTGTTTAAGGATAGGCTAGACATGGTAGGCATGCCATAAGTGTAGCCAGCTGGAGCCGGGGGTCAGACTAGATGGCCCAGGAGACCCTTCTGACTTGCTCAGTTTCTGCTTCTGTTTCCTATCGACAGTACCTGAGCAGAAAACTATACAATGTACACATGTCCCTGGTCCTGGTGTGGCAGAATGCCATCCCTGTTTAAATGCCAGCAATTCCTCCCAAATTATACACACATATTAGCATATGCAAATATCATGCAAATCTGTTAGTATCTGCTTTTGTGTGTGTGATGCATTCCCTCTTCTTTTGTGAGGGGTAATTGTGGTCACCCTATTGGTCAGCCATCTACGTATTTAGGATATCGTATCCCTGGATTTTCTGCAGCAAACAGGGAGTACCACTTGATTGACTTTATGGCCCTCCCGGACTCAAAGTCACTGGGAACAGGAAACGTGGAACGTGAAGGCGCGATCCAATTCACGCCAGCAGCAACGGAAATTATTCCGGGCTAGCACAACTGATTCCTAGCACAACACTAGTCATGTTTGCTGGAATGACAAATTCCTCTTATGCTTAACTGCGACATGATATATCTCAGTGCTATTGTTCAATAGGGAATCCCCATTAGAGGTGCAGCTGCTTGCTGAATTTCTCCCCAACTGGACTCAGAAGTTCTTCTGTATGCGCCAACGATCCGAAGAATACTGCCCGGCTTTCCCATCCTACATACGTTTACTCAGAAGTAGGACCTGTTGTGCTCAGTGGCGTTTCCTCCTACGCACACACAACTGCAGGCACAAATAGTCCTTGCGATGCAGGAGAGAGACGCTTTGGGGCCTGGTAGTGTTTGCCCCCTGAAAAATACTCAAGCGTGACTGTGTGAAAAAGAGTATCGATGAACTTGCCGAACAAAAGGCATTCAAAATGAGATTCGGGGAGATGAGGGTTTTTTGTTATTCTATTTTGTCTATCGCTTGCAGATGGTAACATTTTGATAATGAAATGCTCGGGGGTATTGAACAGCAGAATCCGAACGTTTAATCAATGTGCATTAAGGTGTTTTGTTCCCCAAACATTCCGAGCAAGCAAAAGAGCCGTTCTTTTCAATGTGGATTTTTGATTTTGCAATGGCATGCCAGTTCCAAAAAGTTGTAATGAGGGGGAGGGAAGGAGAGAGGGGGCGGCGATGTGTGTTTAAGCACCAAGCATCTCACCCTTCCTCTAATAGCTGAAAATGGCGGCAGGAGTTTGGAGATCATCTACTGGTGCTCCTCCAGCCTGGAAGAGGCAGACCAGGTCGTCCTATGAGGCTGCTGCTGATCATTTCGGAGATGGCAGTGATGTAGAAACAGAGCGAGGCAGAAGGGGTCTCCCGGGCCATCTAGTCTGACCCTGGCTCCAGCCGGCTCCACTCACGACATGCCCACCATGTGCACGTCCAGCCTGTCCTTGCCTCTGCTTGTCTCAGGGTCCTGGCAATGCATCCTTGCACCATCTCTTGGTGGTGGCCGGGATGGAGGGGAGGGCTAGTGAATGCTTCCAGAGGCTAGCAAGACGGGGAGGCTGGAAGAGCAGGTCGGTTCAGCGACTGAAACCCGATTGATGGATCAACAAATGTTTCCATAATCGGCTGACCAGCCTGCTCTGGAGGAGGCCAAAAATCACAGCTTTGGAAGAGCTTTCATGCTGGGAGACCCCTGCAGACCCGTCTTGGTGCACCTGCTGAGACCAGAAGATTGCAAGCAACTCGTGGCCAGTGCCCACACTGCCTTGGCCTAAACTGATCCATAGACAGGATAAGACGTCTTGTCAGGATAAGACGTGGTAGCCTTCTCTGCAAGAGCACCCTTTGGAAGAGGGACCGGATAGCAAATCATCCTTTGAGCTCTTCCCCGACTGCCCTTTGCATTTTCTCCTTCTCCGGCCCTTCCCTCTTCCCCCCTCCCCTTTTCCCCTTTTTCTTTCACTGTTGCTGCTTTATTTAGATGAGAGAATAGAAAAGTCAAGCAAGTCAGCTTTAAAATTCAGGTGCCTTTTGAAAATAATAATAATAAAAACGTATTGTCGTGGGGTTTTCTTTTCTTCGGAGCGAATATAATAAGTGAAGCGGTGCAAGCAGCAACTCTGCCTCTGACCCACCTGGCTGCTTTCTGGAACTGACAAATTTAAGTCACCTCCTTGCTGCGGGCATCAAAAGGAACACGGGGGCTTTCTAATCATAGCCCCTGGCCTTGATTCAGCCGTCCAGAAACTGCGACGACCGACTATTTAGTCCTTTTCATCCAATTGACTCCAAATTGCTTCCTAAAAGTGCCTTGGCTGCTGCGGGGAGAAGTGTGGGGTGGGGAGAGGGGTTACTCTGGCCTCATTAGGATAGATGCTGGTGAGCTAGAAATGAGGCACTGCTTGGAAATGATTCTTTCCGACTGCCAAATCGCCATTGAGGAGACTTGGCTAGAATCAGGATATGATCGATCTCTCTCTCTCTCTCTCTCTCTCTCTCTCTCTCTCTCTCTCTCTCTCTGTGTGTGTGTGTGTGTGTGTGTGTGTGTGTGAGTGTATTCTGCACTTAGGCCATCTAAACTCTATCCCAGGGAAGACTCGACTCTGCATCCTGCATAAATTGTGGAAGTGGAGCAGAGCTGTATGTTTTTTCCTGCTCTGCATAATTTGTCCTGCAATGTGGCATAATTTTGTTCCGGCTTCTCTAGGGCAGGCCTGTGGGGGCGGGGGGGGGGCACAGGGCAGTAGGAGACAATTCCTAACCTCATTAATCAGCCGCTTTCTGGCTGAGATCTCAGCTGGCGCTGCTGACATACTTTCAAGCAGGCCTTTGCATACTTAGGGACTAGAATCTTGATTGATCTGACCCCCTTCTTTTAACTGGAGAGCAGAAGTTTTTTTTAATGGAAAGAAGAGTTTGAATTCAGCAGCAAATACCTCATTCTGTGTTTACAGTGGAATTTGGTATACCTACAGCCCTGGCTAGAACCTTCCTGCATGACTGCCCAAGTTTCTACAAGCAGGAAAAATGCTTGTGATGTGAAAAAACAAAACTATACAAGCACAAAAACTGCCAGCAAATCTATGGAATGCGCTCCCCAGAGAGGTCCACCTGGCGCCGTCGTTATTTGTTTTTCGGAGCCAGGCGAAGACCTTTTTATTCAAACGTTATTTTAATTGTTAATATTATTTATTTATTTTATTCTTTGGCCGGGGCGACTTAATTTATATTGTTAATTTATATTGTTTTATTGGATTCTATTTATTTATGGTTGTGAGCTGCCCTGAGGCTTCGGTGAATGGGGCGGCATAGAAGTCCCCTAAATGAATGAATGAATGAATGAATGAATGAATGAATGAATGGAGGGCAGCAAAGATGAACAGAGGTATATACATCTTCCTTATTTGATCTGTGATTAAATTTCCCTTTGATTCAATGAATAATACTTTAGTTCTACCTATGTTGCAGCAAGCTAAATTGGTCAGAGCAGGAGCTGACTGTACCACTTCAGGCTACAGTGGGGTCTGCTACTTCTGACTGTTTCCTTCCGCCGTCAGCCAGAGGAGGCTGACTGTTCATGCTGGGGCTCCCTGTTCATTGCAGCTTTTCTTTTTGGCTTTACAGGAGCCATCCCTGTTGGCAGATCTATTTTGCAGATGCTATGCCGCCCCATTAGCTCCCCGAATGCTCCTAGGATGCTCAAAAGAACAGCTGCAATGGACGCGGAACCCCTCAGAGAGAGGAGGCAGCAGGATCCCCTGGCCATTGCATCAAGCACCCTGTAATTAGAAATATAGCTCATCAGGGGGAAAGGTTCTAGTCCTATCCCTTCCTGACTGTGCTAGATTTCTGTTTGCGGGGAGTGGGGTCATACCAGGGAGTAGGGTATCCCCCACCTACAGTCTGCAGTGATGCTGCCTATGCCACCTCCTCAGCGTCGCAGCATCTCCTTTTGATGGGGAAGCCGGGAGCTCTCGGTCCTTCATTATTTGGCTACCCCTCTAGCCCCTGCTGTGAGCCGCTTGGGAACCCGGCCTAGCGGGAACTGTGCTCTGATTGATTGGGCAGTCCAGGAAAGCTCCTTATTCCTTTTATGTAGCAGTTGCAAACACACACACACCTTGACAGAGTTTTTCTTCCCGTTCTAATATTTAGACATCGACCTGCAAGGAACAGTGTTGGCAAGATGCCCTCCTGGAGAAGTGAATTTGACAAGTGGGGTCTGAAACGCCGGTTGGGCTCAGACAGCCCAGTAACACTCAGCCTTTGCTTGTGGGTTGTTTTTGAGGCATGGTCTGTTGCATCATGCAAACCCTGCCTTGCTAACAAACCCTGGTTGTTGATGACAAAGAACCCACACACAATGTGCAGGGCTACAATAACCCAGGAGTTCCAATCACGAGTCGTATGAGGTTAACAAACAATCGTTGGCTGGCACGGCTGGGTTCAGACAGCACGGTAACCCACATTTCCACAACAACCCGTGGATCCGTGACAACCCAAACTGAACCTTTGAGCTGGTGTTACCATGTTTCCTACAGTCATTAACTAGGACGAGGTGCCCCTTGAAACTGCTTCTGCGGAGATTAGCTGGTCCCCACTCAAGAGTTTCTTATTTGTTTATTTATTTGTTTTATTTATTTAAAGTTCTTCTATACCGTCCTATTACTGAAAGTCTCTGGACAGCTTTGTTTGCTTGCTAGTCGCGAAGTCATGTCCGACCCATCGCGACCCCATGGACAACATTCCTCCAGGCCTTCCTGTCCTCCAGCATCTCCCGGAGCTCACCCAAGCCCACACCCATCGCCCCAGTGACCCCATCCAGCCACCTCATCCTCTGCAGCCCCCTTCTTCTTTTGCCATCTATTGTTCCCAGCATCAGGCTCTTCTCCAGGGAGTCCTTCCTTCTCATTAGGTGGCCAAAGTATTTGTTTCATCTTCAGGATCTGGCCCTCTAAAGAGCAGTCAGGGTTGATCTCCTCTAGGACTGACCGGTTTGATCGCCTTGCTGTCCAAGGGACTTGCAGGAGTCTCCTCCAGCACCACCATTCAAAGGCCTCAATCCTTCGGCGCTCAGCCTTCCTAATGGTCCAGCTTTCACATCCCTGGACAGTTTACAATGAACAAAAAACCAAAGAATGAAGAACCATCACAACAACAACACACAAGACAACACGCAACTTGTTTTGCACTTCTGCATTCTAAATCCAGGTCAAGGAACTTCTTTCATGCCAGGTGCCCACTCCATTTGGGAGGATTTCTCAGGAATGCCAGTCCAGTGGTGCACAGGGCCAAAGGCAAACAGGGTGCCATCAAGATACCTCAAAGAGAGCTCAGGGTACCTCAAAGAGAGCTCAGAATAGCTCAAGGTACCTCAAGGTACCTCAGAGATAGCTCAAGGTACCTCAGAGATAGCTCAAATGGGGTGCCATCAAGATACCTCAAAGACCAACTTCTTTAGCCTCAGGGTCTGGTGGCCAGTAGCAAAGTCTTAGGAGGTGCCCTCCAAACTCTTGGAATGGAAGAGAACCTGTGCAAAGCTGGGAAGCCACCAAATGGCCGGTGGGGAAGGGTGTGTGACCATTCGAACGCCGCCGAGGACCCCGATGGCCATGGCCACTCATCTGGGTTTGGTCTGCAGCTCTGAGGTTCCGCACACCTGCACTGGAGGGTCGCTCCTTCCTCCACCTGTCACAAACCTCTAGGGTTAGGTGGAGATGGAAAGGTAAGCGCATGGGCCCTGTTCCCTGCCCTGCAAGCCTGATGCACAGAATCTTACGTGCTCAGAGGCTTCCTAGGCCAGGAACGAGCTGCAGCAACGATGCCTTAAGGTTTTCTCCAGATGCCCTTTTGGATCATCTAAATGTCGTGCTGGGAGTGGGAGGGAAGGGAGCCGGCAAGCAGATGGGAAAGGGCTCGTGTGGCCACCAGCCTCTCCCCCGGTCCCTGGAAGATGGTCTGGAAACTTTAGTTGGTCCAGAACAGGGCAGCCAGGATGTTAACTGGCAGATATGCGCATATAACACCAGTCCTTTACCATCTGCACTGGCTTCCACTTGAAATCCAGGCCCAGTTCAAGGTGCTGGCGATGACTTGTGAAGCCCTAAGCGGCTTGGGACCTGGTTACCTGAAGGAGCATCTCCTTCCCTATGTGCCAGCCCAGACCTTAAGATCTGGGTTGGAGGTCCTTCTTTGGGACCCTTCCTTGAAGGAGATGAGGAGGGTGGCTGCCCGGAGAAGGGCCTCCTCTGTGGTGGCGCCCTGGTTATGGAACACACTCCCCAGAGAGGTGCGCCTGGCACTGACACTGCACTCTTTTCAGCGCCAGGTATTCTTTCGTTTTCCCAGTATGTTTGTGATTTTAAGTGGGGTTTTATGGTATAGAACGGATGCTGTGCTCTGCTTCATTTTATTGTAAGACCGTCCCGAGCCCATTGGTAGCAGATGGCAATACCAAAGTTTTACATACATGCATAACTACCCCAGCATGGCCTCTTTTCCTCCCCTCCGAGGGTCAGATGCAGCCACAGGGCAGCTGTGGGCAGGGGAGCGAGGCTCAGCGTTTGCACCTCAGTGCCGGGACATGAGGAATCCTCTGGCCGCCATCAGCTCATGCCCTTGATTACGCCCCTGGGCGCAGTGAGGTGGGGATTTGAGGCACTTTTCTCCAGGGTTGCCTCTTGCTCAGGCACATGTGCTCTCTCTGAGCTCTTGAAGGTGGTGATCCCTCTGGCTACCAAACCAAATGTCTTCTCTCCAGGGACCATTCCCATTAAGCTGTCCTTCCCTTCCTTCCCTTCCCTTCCCTCTCCTCCCATCCCTCCCCTCCCTCACTGCTCCACTCTGCTCTTTCCACCAAACAGCCGCTCCCCATTAATTTGTCCTGTTTCCTGCAGGAATTAATTGCTGCAGCAGAGCATAAAGAGAACACAAATGTTTTGCAGTGAGATAAACACAAACGTGCAATTGAGTTACAGCGGATCACCTTTCCACCAACTCCTACCCAGAACCATTTCACTCCGAGTTCCTGGGAGTTTGTTGGCTGGGGGGGTTGCTGAAGTGTCAAGAGTTCTCATTGGAATGCTTGGCATAATTTGTCTTCCCTCTTTTGCTCCAGTCCCCACTAACATGTGATATTTGTGTAACCCATGGAAACGGAGCCAGCCCTTTCCGCCTCGTAATTGTATGTTTGATTCTGGATGCTTTTGTTGGGAAACTTTTCCTCCGGCATTGGTGCTGCTGGCCATGACTGCTGCGCCACTAGGCTGTGCATGTAAGTAGTCCACAGCGGGGTGGCCAAAGAGGTACAGAAGTGGCTAAAGGCACAGCCCTATGCGAATTGAGACAGAGAAAGGAAATACGACTCGGAGCATGCCCCACCAGTTGTGTCTAATAAACAGTGATTTCTTTATTTTTATTTTATCTATTTAAGGCTTTTATAGACTGTTCATCTACCGGTGTCTTGGGATGGTTTACAACACAGCAACAGGTAAAATAGTTCAATATTATAAAAAAACACATTAAAACCGATTCAACATTAACATAATGGGAAAATAAAAAGGTTTTTGCCTGGCACCAAAAAGAAAATAGGAGCGTATTCCATATTTTTTTTTCTTTAGTTTGGCGGAATTATGATTATTTATTTATTGCTTGTGATTTATTGTTTGAATCATTGTACAACTATTGTTGACTATAAATTTATTATTATTACTGTTTTTTATTATTGTAAGCCGTCCTGAGACATTTTATCGGGAAGAATGGCGTAAAAATGCTCTAAATAAATAAACAAACACTTAATTGGGATGCCACCGCAGAGAAGGCCCTCCCCCAGGTAACCACCCTCCCAATCTCTTTCAAGGTTTCTGAAGAAGGGCCTCTGCCCCAGTTCTCAAGGGGTGGGAGGGTTTCACCTGTGGGGCAGGAAGGTCATGGATAGCTTGAGAAGCTGCTATTATGTGAGCTTCAGTCATGCCCTTTGTCATATGGAAAGGATTTTCCCGGTTTTTCCACAAACATGACCCCTTCCATTCCAAGCAAGTCCTGCAGTCTGTTGCCGTCTGATATTGCAAGCTCCTTACTTTTTCCCATTCCCCATCGACACTTTTCCATGGTTGAATGTGCTGATTGTGCTGGGTTGCAAGCAGAGGATCGAGGAGGAGCTGCAATGGTGCAACCCGGCTTGGCCTGCTGCCCTTATTAAGCCTCTGAACAAACTGACCTAGGAATTTTCTTGTGCTGCTTTGAAAACACTGCTTAATGATCCCACCATTTCTGTCCTGTACCTGGCTAGAGGGAGGGACGCCACAAAGGCTGCAGTTTCAAAAGCAGAAAGAGATGAAACTTAGAAAAAGCTAAACTCAGTTCTAGAAGAGTTTGGGCTGTTTTTTGAGGGATTACTGTTGCGCAGTTTCACCCATGTGCAATGACTATATTTGTAAATAAACACTAATATTATGAAATCTAATAGGCCCCTCTGGCCTCATTCAAAGGAAGCCAAACTCAGGGTAAATGCTGGAATCTCAGGCTGAACATGAGTCAGCCGTGTGATGTGGCGCCCAAGAGGGCGAACGCCACCCTTGGTTGCATAGCCAGAAGTGTGGCTTCTGGATCGAGAGAGGCGTTACTGCCACTCTATACGACTCTGGTGCGCCCGCAACTGGAGTACTGTGCTCACTTCTGAGCCCCACATTACAAGAGGGATACAGCGAGGTTGGAACCGGTGCAGCGAAGGGCCACTAGGATGGTGGCTGGTTTGCAGGGGAAGCCGTATGAGGTGAGACTGAGGGAGCTGGGTCTTTTCAGCCTGGAGAAGAGGAGACTCGGAGGGGATCTTATAGCGACTTACAGGTATGCGAAAGGGGGTCACATGGTAGAGGGCTGCGACCTGTTCTCCCCTGTGGTGGAAGGAAGGACTCAATTCAGTGGGGCAAAGCGAAAGGATACGGGCTTCAGGTTGGCTGTCAGGAAGTTCTTCCTGATGGTTAGGACCCGTAGGATATGGAACGGGCTTCCATGGGAGGTGGCTGGGGCCTCATCAGTTTGAAAGAAGATTGGACACCCGCATGTTGGACATAGAAACATAGAAAACAGAGCGAGTCAGAAGGGGCCTCCCGGGCCATCTCGTCTGACCTCTGGCACCAGCCGGCTCCGCTCATGACATGCCCACCATGGGGACGTCCTGCCTATTTATTATTTAGAAAATTTATTAATTTATTTAGAAAACTTCTATGCTACCCCATTCGCCGAAGCCTTGGGGCGGCCTATCCTTGAACACCCGCACCGATGGGGCTTCAACCACCTCCTGTGGAAGCCCATTCCACACCCTCGGGGTCCTGACTGTCAGGAAGGGCTTCCTGGCATCCAAATTGAACCTGGGTTCCCTGAGCTTTGCTCCGTTGGAGCACGTCCTGCCCTCCTCTGCAGGGGAGAACAGGTCTCTACCCACCTCCGTGTGACACCCCCTCACACACCTGTATGTCGCCAACAGATCCCCTCTGAGTCTCCTCTTCTCCAGGCTGAAGAGACCCAGTTCCCTCAGTCTCGCCTCATACGGCATCCCCTGCAATCCGGCCACCAACCTTGTGGCCCTACGCTGCACTGACTCCAACCTGGCTATATCCTTCCTGTAATGAGGGCCCCAAAACTGAGCACAATACTCCAGTTGTGGGCACACCAGAGCCATATAGAGTGGCAGTAATACCTCTCTCGATCTAGAAGCCACACTTCTGGCTATGCGACCAAGGGTGGCGTTTGCCCTCTTGGCCACCGCATCACGCGGCTGGCTCATGTTCAGCCTGCAGTCAACCAGCACCCCGAGGTCCCTTACCTGAGGACATTACCTGAGTGGAGCAGGCTTGTGGTAGGGGTCAGACTAGATGTCCCAGGAGGACTCTTCTGATTAAATATGTTTCTAATATTAGATAAATTGAGATTAGCATCATGGAGGGAATGGTGGAATCTACCAAGTTTCATTTCCCTTAGTTGTGTGTTTTTCAAAAGTCCTGTTTCTACATCAGCTTCTGAAATTTTGTTAAAGTTTCCATGAGTATTTAAACATATTTTCATGCAGATTCCTCAAAATCTATACATTTTTGCATGTCCATTTTCAAATATAAGCATTCTTTGCTTGCAATTTACCCCCAAGGAAAGCATTTTCGTGCATGCCTTCTCTTAACAGATGCACTTAAAAATGTGTGAACTATATCGCAAAACTGGAGATATCAACATTCTTTCGAGCTTCTGTGGAATCTTATTAAAATGTGATCCCAATTACTAATCTTCATGTATCATGTGATCTTTGATGCTTAGGGCAAGTCCCTGTACAGTGCCAACTTCTACATGCCTACTCAGAAGTAACCCCTACTGAGTTCAAGGAGACTTACTCTCAGAAAAGTTTGCAGAGAATCGCAGCCTTCTGGCTTATCGCAGGGCAAGCTACAAGGCTGAAATTCCCTCTTCTACATGCACATGAACGATGCGCACCATGAGCCTGTCTTCTTTTGTGTTCGGGCATCCGACCCCCTCCGGTTGCTTTTTTCTTCCATTAAACACCCTTAAGCTTTCCTTGAGCTAAGCAGCTCTAGCAGGAAAGACTGCATTGCACCAAAGACAGAAAGAAAGAAAGAAGGGAGCGTAGAGAGAAAATTCCAATAGAAGTCCCCCACATCTAATGATAGGTTAACAGTATAATTCCTTATTGTTCTTATGGAGGTGGGGAGGAAAGAACAGGGTGAAGGGGCTTTCTTCCAGAGAAGGGTTCATCGTGCAATTGTCTTGCCTTGTTTGAAGAATTTTACAGAAAGGGTGTGAGTTCCAGGAGTCACCACCTTCCAGTTCTAACCCTTCCTGTTTTCCCCAGTTCTGTTCACCTTTTTCTCACTGGGACCCAAAGGAAACGAAGAAAAGCATCTGCCAAGTGGGAAAAGGTGGAATTGTGTTTTGGTTGGTAGTGCCAGGAGCCACTTGAAAACACCCTTTATCTGAACTGCCCCTTTCTGCAGCGGCCCAAAAAAGCAAAGCAAAGCAAAGCAAAGCAAAGCAAAGCAAAGCAAAGCAACGCAAAGCAACGCAAAGCAACGCAAAGCAAAGCATCATAATATTACGGTAAACAAAGCCAGTCATGCTGTTTTATGGGAGGAAAATCCAAGATTCAATACCTTTATTAGAACCAACTGAAATTCCACAACGATATGCAGACCTCTGTGTTTTCTGGAACCCCTCATTGGGCTTTCGTAGCACCTATTTTGGTCCAATATTGTAAAAGCAGGAGGAACCTGACCACATACAGCCTTTCTTTGCTGCTATCATGTTGTCTCTTGCTCACCTAATTTTCTAAATGAAAAAGCACCTGACAAGGATGCCTGGGGATGGCTGGCACCAGGAAGCCGGGCTTGTTTCAGCTCAATGAACTTCTTGCCTACTTCTGATCTGACTCTCAGAAGAAGGTCTAAGCATTTCCCCCCACGGATTTCCGTCATTAAGACAAGTCACAGCTTCCACGTTTGTCTTTTAAAATGTCAAGGAAATGTATGTAAATCGTGCAATTGGCACGATTCGCACAGAGATGTGAAAATTACATAAATGCTGGTATTTTGCACGGCTTGCACAAATGCACACCAGAAATGCACGTGGATCTGGTTTGGAGAGATCTGTTTGGAATTATCATCTCTTTTTTTAACCATCCTAAATGATTGGTGTTAACAGATTGGCCTCTGCTCATGGCTAGTTCCCAATCATTTAGGAACAAGGTAAAAAAAAAAATGGTCCTAATGCAGATCCTTGAGAAGGACTCCTCTGTTCACATCACTCCGTGCAAGACCTTGCCATTTATTCCTACTCGCTGCTTTCTGTACTTTAACCTGTTATTGAAACTCAAAGGCTTCTAAATAACTTGTGAGACAGGACTTATCTTTGCAAACCCTGCTGATTTTTCTGCAGCAAGGCTTGTCCTTCTCTGGTTTTGGTTATTTTGTCTTTAATGATGTCTTCCATCAGTTTATCTAGATGGGCCATTAAGCTCTTTGGCTGGTTGCTTCCTGGATCCCACCCCCTCTTCACTTTTAGAAACCTGCCTTACATTAACCATTTTCTCTGGCACAATAGACTAAGTCTAGAGACGTGTTCACATGCTGACGACCAATTTCTTTATGATGTCTAGGCTGCTATCTGGGCCTGGAGACTTCTTGTAAAATCAGCCTGTAAATTCTGTTGGGTTGACCTCTGTATTCCTTCTGCTCACTGGTTGTTCTATGGCTGGATCCCATCCTTAGGAGATTTCCTGTTTCTCTTGCATGTAAATATCTTTAAATTTAACTTCAGCAAGGAAAGAACAATGTTTGCACCTCTCTCGTTGTCAGCTTGCAATTTCCCCGTGAATATTTGTGTTTCCTTTGTTCTCCACATTGTAGTGTGACTTCCATTTTTCCGAAAGAAGCTTTCCTTTCCGTAATAGCATCCTTGGCTCTGCTCATTAACCGTAACCTCTTGGACTTTATGCCATCTTTGTTGACCTGAAATGAACCCGCTAGATGAGCTGCTATTATTGTGGTTTTGAGTAACATTCAAGCATCTGGAAGAGATTTGACCCTCTTGACTTTCTCCTTCCCACTTAACTTTTCACCAATCCATGCATATTTTAGAAGCGCCCTCTTTTAAGTTCAGTTACGATTGTGTTTGTCTTCCTTGGCAGTTCTGATTTTAAGCATGTTGGCATTTTTTACCAGGTGCTGAGTGACACTACTTAGGATTAACTCCGGAATCACCTCCCTTCTGGTCAGTTTTGGGAGCAGCTGTTTTGGATGGAGTCCTTTGGGTATCATGGCACGGTACCTATTTGTTGTATCTAAAATATGCTCTTACCCAGTCTGTGGGATGGGGAGTGAAGTTGCCCATTTCCACAACGCACATCGTGAAACTGGAATTTCCTCCCCAAACTGCAGTGAGGCCACTTGTGTTGGCTTTACAGAGGATTGGACACCCTCATGGGATCCTCGAATAGCAGAATTAGAAGGAGCCAGGAAGGCCATTGGGTCCAATCCCCTGCTCTTGCAGGACACCATGTTACATCATCCCACTCAGATGGCTGACAGTTTTGCCTTGAATGTCTCCAGTGTGGGAGAGCCCACCACCTCCCCAGGCAGCTGGTTCCCCTGCTGTAATGCTCTGACAGTGAGGAAGCTTTTCCTGATGTCCGGCCTGAATCTGGGTTGTCGCAGCTTGAACTGATTATTCCGTGTCCTGCACTCTGGCATCAGCAGGAAGAGATCTTGGCCTTCCTCTTTGTGACAGCCTTTGAGGTACCTACAGAGGGATCTCCTGTCCCCCTCAGCCTTCTCTTCTCAAGGCTGAACATGCCCAGTTCCCTCAGTCTCTCTCACAGGGCAGGTTCATGTAGTTTCAGAGGGAGTCCTAGCTCTGACATGGTCCTCCCTCTTCAGGAATGGATTTCTAACAGTGCAATCCTATATGTGCTACTCAGGTGTAAGTTCCATGGGGGTCGATGGGGCAAACTCACAGGTCAGTGTATAAAGGACTGCACTGTAAAAGCGCTTTCCCGAGTATATTTATAGAATTTTCTTTAGTCAAAGGACACTAAAACATAATGGGAAATTTCCAGTTTATGGGTTGGAGCTATTCTATTTGGAAGGGAATTACTTTGTATATTTAACCGGTTTTTATAAGGTGCCTGGAATTGTAAGGTCATTTGGGAGATAATGTTGAACGAGGGTAATTACCTGTGGCAGAATTGATTTGGTGGAACAGGATGTGGGAGGGAAATTAATTAGGATAAATATATTGAAAAGAAACAGATTTGGGGAAACGGTGATTGTAATGATACATTAAATTTCTTGCATGTCTTTCTAAAAAAGAAGATGACTCAAGATGACTTCCAATAATGTAACTATTGGGATGGCCAAAGGCTTAAGGGAGACCCCTGAAAAAATTGTCATTCGCTTAAGCATTGTTTGGGGTGATTTGGTTGAAGAACAAATTGGCTTGCCCTTTGCCAAAGTTTAGTTCCACAAATTATTTCTACATTTTCATCTCTGTATTAAAAATAATGTAAGCAAATTAGACGCAAATGTGGCCCCATGTTTTAGCCATGTGAATCTTCTCATCTTTGTACTAAGAAAACCGAAATCATGACTGCAGAATCATTACAGAACTTTACCATTAACAATGAAGAAACTGTAATTGTGAAAGATTTCCATACCTTGGCTGAGTCAGTAACTGAAACAAGAAATTTGAGGGAAACTGAGACTTGGAAGGGCAGCAAGGAAGGAAGTAAGAAAGATGATCAAGTGTAAGAACATTTCTCTGGAGACCAAGGCCAAGATCATCCGTACAATCATATTTTCAATCACTATGGATGAGGTTGAGACCTGGAAGAAAATTGGGATTGTGTTCTAAAATGGTGCTGGAGAAGTGCTTTGCAACTAGCCCAGGCTGACAAAATACTTGGGTCCTAGATCAAGTCAAACCAAAGCTTTCCCTAGAAGCCGAAATGAAAAACACGAGGCTGTCATACCTGGGACATATCATGTGAAGGCAAGTCTTCCTGGAAAAGACCATCATTCAGGTGAAGGTTGGTTGGTTGGTTGGTTTGCTTCCATTTCTATGCCACCCCATAACCCAAAGGTTCTCTGGGTGGCTTAGAATACCAGAACATAAAAATATACATAAATACAAGAAAACAATTATTGATCATATAAAAGATAAAAGAGTAAACTAATAAAGCACTTCAAAATATACATACCAGTAAACAACCAACAAATTAATGAAATTAAAATTTGATTTAAAAATCCATAACAAAATTTAGAAGTATTAAGTTAAATTAAATTAAATTAAATTAAATCCACCCAAAACTTGCGTGAATAGAAAAGTTGCAGGCAGAGGAAGAAGAGCAAGTCCAAGTAAGAAATGGGTTGACTCCATAAAGGAGGTTGCAGCCTGGAATTCACTTCTCAATTGGCTGTGCCCAAAGACTGGCTCCACTGGTCTCATCTCCCCAAACTGGTATTCATTATGGGCACTCTTGCTCAGCTGTAAATCCGGTCCGGGGGTTTACATTTTTCCTCTTCCCTCCCCATCCCTCTTTCCTTTCATGTTTTGTCTTCTAGGTTCCAAGCCTGGATGCAGGTAGGGACTGCCCCATTTTTATTGAGTATGGGCAAGCTGCTCCATTGGCCTTTTCAGCAGGGAAACGGGCTCCAAATGTGTTGAACAAATAAACAAAGATGGGAGCTCTGTGTGAAGTGATCCAGCCAACATCCTCAATGATTAGCAAAGCTGAGAAATGCATCCCATTATCTCCCAACCCGCAGCTCTCACTCTCAGCCCTGACGCCACAGTGGATCATTAGAGTCACGTCTGCCTGCTTGCGTGTCGGTCCCTCTCCCTGATCATCGCCAGGCCATTATTTCACAGCCGCATCAGGTTCTCTCTCTCTCTCTCTCTCTTTTCTACTTTGTTTTGTTTCTCTTATTCATTTCAAATTCCAATATTGAAGTTTTCGTTGCCTTTTGAGCTGAGATAATACCGCAGCCGATAACATCCCTCCTTTAACAAGCTCCCAGTCAATAGGCAAGGATCCCGCAGGCTCCCTGCTGCCAATCTCTCCGTTGTCTGTCTTGCTGCCTCATTCTCCACACAGGATCCTTTTTTCAAAGCTCCTCTTCTTTTTCCGGAGAACTGTGCCCTCAGGGTTATGTTCAGAGCTAGCAGGAGTCCTTGGCTCTCCGGTGGCTGCAGCACCGGCAGCTGCACTGCACCACCGACCCTCACCGTTCTGTCCGTCTTGCACAGACGAGGGCTTGCCTGCTTGCCCTACGGAAGCAGCGGCTGTTTCCATCTGGTGCCCTGTCCGAAATACTAGTTTTTGGTTGCCCTCCTGATATTTTGGCTGCCAATTCCCAACATCTCCGACCTTTGCTGATGGGAGGCTGCCATGCCTGGGAAGGCTGTTGGAATTCCAAGACTGGTAGGAAGGGCCACTGATTGGTTCAAAGTTGAAAAAGGAGTTCGGCAAGGCTGTATACTGTCGCCCTGCCTATTTAACTTGTATGCAGAGCACAACATGAGAAAGGCGGGGCTGGATGAATCACCCATTGGAATTAAGATTTGCCGGGAGAAATATCAACAACCTCAGATATGCAGAGGGTACCATTCTCATGGCAGAAAGTGAAGAAGAACTAAAGAGAACTAAAGAGCCTCTTCATGCGGGTGAAGGAGGAGAGTGCAAAAGTTGGCTTGAAACTCAACATTAAGAAAACTAAGATCACGGCATCCAGTCCTCTCACTTCCTGGCAAATAGATGGGGAAGAAATGGAGGTAGAGACAGATTTTATTTTCCTGGGCTCCAAGATCACCGCAGATGGGGACTGCAGCCAAGAAATTAAAAGACGCTTGCTCCCGGGGAGGAAAGCTATGGCAAATCTAGACAGCGTACTAAAAAGCAGAGACATCACCCTGCTGACAAAAGTGCATATAGTCAAGGCTATGGTTTTCCCAGTTGCAATGTATGGCTGTGAAAGCTGGACCATAAGGAGGGCTGAGCGCTGAAGGATTGAGGCCTTTGAATGGTGGTGCTGGTGGATACTCCTGCGAGTCCCTTGGACCGCAAGGCAATCAAACCGGTCAGTCCTAGAGGAGATCAACCCTGACTGCTCCTTAGAAGGCCAGATGCTGAAGGTGAAACTCAAATACTTTGGCCACCTAATGAGAAGGAAGGACTCCCTGGAGAAGAGCCTGATGCTGGGAACAATTGAGGGCAAAAGAAGAAGGGGGCGGCAGAGGATGAGGTGGCTGGATGGGGTCACGGAAGCAGTCGACGTGAGTTTAAGTGGACTCTGGAGGATGGTGGAGGGCAAGGAGGCCTGGAGGAATGTTGTCCATGGGGTCGCGATGGGTCGGACACAACTTCGCGACTAACAACAACAACAAGAACAAAGAAAGGCCGTTTGGAAAGCACCATTTCCTGCAGGGACCCAGTCGTTGGGTGCACAAGAAGGGGGTTTCTCTCTCCCGTGTTGCCCCCAGACGGTGGGATATACTCCCTCGAGAGCTGGCCTGAGCCCCACTCTCCTCAGTGTGCCAGTTTCGAGCGACTGGGTTTCATGCATCAGTTCCCCTCAACAGGCTGGACTGGAAATCCAGTAAGTGAACCCCTCCCTGCCGCCACCCGAATGCTTCTGTTCGGGGTTCCAACCATCCAGCCATGCTCTTTTCCAAGATACTCGATTCCACTCCTTCTCCCACCTGGTTTTCCATGTTCCCACCTCCGGAACCACCGCTCCTGGTTCTACACCCACCAAGCACGCTGTATACCCATCAAGCTGTTCTGGGGCACCTCTACCCTAGTAGCCCCCCCCCCAAGATATTTGCATAGTACTGCAAACTTGGGTCCCTCCCAAGCTGCTGAGATCTTTTTTGCAGATGATACAAAACTGGGTGGAATAGCAAACACCCTGGAAGACAGAATGAAGATCCAGGGTGACCTTGATAAACTTGAACACTGGGCTGAGAGCAACAGAATGAGATTCAATAGGGACAAGTGCCGCGTCCTCCATGTAGGAAAAAGAGACCAAAGGCATTGATACAGGATGGGGAACACGTGGCTCCACAGAACTGTAAAGGAAAAAGATCTCGGAGTAATTGTGGACAACAGGCTAAACATGAGCCAACAATGCGATGCAGCTGCCAAAAGGGCAAATGCTATTTTGGGATGCATTAATAGAAGCATTACTTCATGAGAAGCGGTAGTTCTCCTATACTCCTCACTAGTCAGACCTCACCTGGAATATTGTGTCCAGTTCTGGCACCAAGATTTAAGAAAGATGCAGAGAAATTAGAAAGGGTCCAGCAGAGGGCAACAAAAATGATCCAGGGTTTGGAAACGCTGCCCTATGAGGAGAGACTGAGGGAACTGGGCATGTTCAGGTAGATTTCCGAGAAATTCCACCTCCTTGGAGTCCACGGTGGATTTCTGCGGCACCCTTAAATGCGACTTTCCCTCTGAGCCACGAAGGGCTGCCCGTGTGCCCGACGCCCGCCCATCCCTCTGCCTCATCCCGGGGCCTTTCCCAGGCCTCGTGGAAGAGCGCTGAGGCCGCATCACCCTCGGTGGCTGGCTGATCACTTTGTGCTAATGACGGGAATGTTCTGCTTCTTGACAACTATCGGGTTAGTTCTCCTTTGAAACGGCTGTGTTTGATGTTCCCATGCAGTGTATTATAGGCTAATTAACGCTGTTAATGAAAGTGGGCCGTGTGAGTTAAGAACCCTTGAAGATTGTCTCTATCTGTCTTCCTGTCACCTGCCTTTTATCAAACCATTACAGAGACAAAAGCTGATGTAATAACGGGGCTCGCGGAGGTTCCCACCCGGCTCAGCCCGGCCCGCCTCCAAGCAGAGGCGATCGAAGGCACTCCGCGAGATGGACGTGTTGGTGACGGGGAGGCCGCCCCGCTCTCCGCAGGAAGCACGGCCCCTCCCAGTTGCTCAAACAACCCCTCCCTCGGCGTTGCTGTCGCCTCCCAACCCTCCGCGTAGAAGATGGCGTCTAATATTTCATCTGCGGGGAACATTTTCGGCTCGCTGGGTTTCGATTTGTCATCTTCAATATCATTTGGAGATGCTCATGGCACGTTCTCTTAAACCACAAATTGATAACCCTGCTTGCTCCTCCTCCTCCCTCTCTCGCTGGATACATCCAGCGTGAAGGAATTATGCTGGTTGTTTGCCATTCGCTCGACCGGCACCACACCTGGAAAGGTTAGGTTAAGAAAGGCACCGTTAGAGAAGGTGGGTGGGTTGAAATGGTCATGCGGCGTGTCCTGATGGGAGACGGGAACTGACTCAGTTCAGATGATCAGTGGGCTAAAATAACAGCTAGTATCCTTTCTGACACCTGTTGGGAGACCTGGGCATGCCCCCCAGGCCACTGGGAAGAAGGGAGGACGTGGGGAAGCCAGAAAGCGAACTTCTCGGTGCTGTCTGCAGGAGGTGGGGCTAGGATTATTTTTTTACTTATGTATTTTCATGTATTGATAGGCCGCCGATCATTGCCGAGGCCTTCCTAGGCGGCGTACAGTGCATAAAACATATTAACAGAGCAAAACACATTACAACCAATGAAAATATTATGAATAAAACATTTAAAAAGTTAAAAAGGACCACAGCAAGCAGGTTAAATGTTAAAAAAAAATCCTAAAAAGATACGTCTTCGCCTGGTGGCAAAAGAAAAATAGAGATGGAGCCAGGTGGATTTCCCCAGGGAGGGAGTTCCAGAGATGGGGAGCAGCAGCGGAAAAGATCCTTTGCCTGGTTGCCACCCCTCTTATCTCTGTGAGGGGTGCCTCTTGTCGAAGGGCCTCCTGAGCTGAGCTGAGGAGGTGGGTAGGTACTGTATATACAGGGGCAGACAGTCCTGTAGATAGCTGAGTCCCAAGCTTTTTCGGGGTTTAAATGTCAATACAAGCATTTATATCCCCCTCCAAGGTCCCGTGACCTCACGACCGGCAGTCTGGAAGAAGGGTCCCTCATCCTCCCCTCCTCATGGCAGGTGCGGAAAAGACAGGTTGGCTGCATCCTCTAGATCAAAACTGGGCCTCGGAGAAGATGGAAGGATGAAGGGAATCATAGAATCGTAGAATCACAGAAGAGCAGAGTTGGAAGGGGCCATGAAGGCCATCAGGTCCAACCCGCTGCTGGTGCAGGACACCACGTTACTTGCTTTCCACCCTCCTTCCCTCCCCAGTGCTACTCTAGAGAAGGGAGGGGAAATGCGCAGAGGAAGACATTGGGTAGCATCGGTATACGCTTGGGCTGACACATGGGTCCCGTGACCCCACGGAATGACTGCTGCCCCACTCCAAGCAAACAGGTGTTTGTCTTGCACTTGGGGCGTAGGAATGGATGTCATGAG
Organism: Varanus komodoensis; assembly: GCF_004798865.1. Taxonomy (NCBI): domain Eukaryota; kingdom Metazoa; phylum Chordata; class Lepidosauria; order Squamata; family Varanidae; genus Varanus; species Varanus komodoensis. The sequence continues at coordinate 72,512,744 of NW_025335268.1, read as the reverse complement.
TTCAGGTTAGGGGACAAGTGGCTGGAGAGCAGCACTTGTGAAAGGGATCTTGGGTGCTGGTTGACTGCAGGCTGAACATGAGTCAACCGTGTGATGCGGTGGTCAAGAGGGCAAACGCCGCCCTTGGTTGCATAGCCAGAAGTGTGGCTTCTAGATCGAGAGAGGTATTACTACCACTCTACACGACTCTGGTGCGCCTGCGACTGGAGTATTGTGCTCAGTTTTGGGCCCCCCGTTACAGGAAGGATATAGCCAGGTTGGCGTCAGTGCAGCGTAGGGCCACAAGGTTGGTGGCCGGTTTGCAGGGGATGCCGTATGAGGCGAGACTGAGGGAACTGGGTCTCTGCAGCCTGGAGAAGAGGAGACTCAGAGGGGATCTGCTGGCAACATATACGAGTAGGTACATGAGGGGGTGTCACATGGAGGTGGGTAGAGACCTGTTCATCCCTATAGAGGAGGGCAGGATGCGTTCCAACAAAGCCAAGTTCAGGGAACCAAGGTTCAGTTTGTATGCCAGGAAGCACTTTCTGACAGTTAGGACCCCTCAGGTATGGGATGGGTTTCCATGGGAGGTGGCTGAGGCCCCATCAGTGGGGGTGTTCAAGGATAGCCTAGACATACACATGGTAGGCATGTTGTGAGTGGAGCCGGCTGGAGCCGGGGGTCAGACTAGATGGCCTGGGAGGACCCTTCTGACTCACTCTGCTTCTGTGTTTGGATTCAGCATGTTAAGGGAATCTGCAGTGTAATGTGCTAATGCTTTATTCTGGGCCGGCCCTGTCCAGTTTCCAAATTTGCTGGCATGTGAGCACCTGGGTTCAGTCTTAGAGGGAAAGGAGGTGCTATTCTAGGCACTGGGAGGACAAGCGAGGTGTCTGCTCTCAACATGCTGGGTATTTGGCTGGCCCCAAAGGTTTGAAAGCAAGCGAGTGATTACAAGGAAACCGGTAAATGCAGCTGAAGCTTCAGTGTTGTTTGGGCCGCCAGGCGTTAGCTCCATTACCGTGGCATAATGGAGAGCAGCTCGTAGCCTCGCGGGTGAGAAGATACGATTCAGGCACCTAAGCTCATCCAGGGATACTGCAAAGAGGGCATGAAAAATTGCCCTCATTTAGCAGGCAGCGATAAGCAGAAAACCAATAGCATCTCACTGTTTTATACACAGCGCTGTTCCTCCCACTCCGAAGACCTGGAAAAGCCGCATACGGAACGGCTTGGTTTCCTCCCTATCTTGGCAGTCTGAACCCTTTTAAAAGGGATGTTTTCCCCATTGAGGTCGCAACAGTTTTGATCTGGCTGGGAGTTTCCGGGAGATCTTATTGAAGTGTGCCCATGAAACAATATCAAGCATAAACTATGAGGAAGACATGGTTATTCCGAACACGCCCGCTCATCTATTTACATCTGAAAATGTCCCCGGAGATCATCTCTGATTTGGATTCACAAATGAGTAATAATGAAAGGCAAGAGAAGGGAACATTGCTCTACCAGTGTTACTTTAACAAATAATTTTTGCAAATGTGTCCCTATTTATCTAAGTGTGCTTGAACATGCCAGTTCCAGGATGGAGGCAGCATGGGTCCTTGCCTGGAACACCAGGGCCGGCGGGGATGGGAGCGGACAAGAACCGCAGGGTCCTTAGTAAGGGTAGGAGACTTGGCGAGATATAGCAGGACTAGAGGAAAAATGCAGGGTCGGGAAGAGGTGAAGCTGAAGCCCTGCAGGGCTGGAGATGGCCGCAGAAGCAAGAATACCGCACGGTTTGTGCTGTTGCAGTAAAAGTAAGCGGGCCCAGGAGTCCCTCTTTCAGGGCTTCCTGTGACTCCCAGCTGGTCTGCATGCTTTGACTGGCCCTAATCCTGCAAGCACTTACAAGGTAAACCAGGCTCCCTTCTCCGTCTGGCCCCCGGGGGAGCTGCATCACTCCACAGATCCTGGGGGTACATGGGGCAGGGGTTCAGTGGAGGCTTGACTGGGCACCTGCCAAGGGCCTGTAGCCCAGCAGGCCCCACAGACCACCACCCGCTTGTTAGACGAGGCCGGCCCTCTATAATGAAGCTTGCTTGCTTACTATAACTTGCAAGAAGGTCGTTCTGTGACCCAGCAACCATATCCTTGACCAAACCATGGGCCCAAAGGCCTCTGGGTAGTGTTGGGAAAATTCAAATAAATCCTGGAAGAAAAGGGGTGCTTGTATGCCTTTATGTTATAAAAATGCCTGCATCCCTTTCTCAGAAAGCACCCAGAATTCCAAGCCAGGTTACTATTTAGCATTTGCTGTTAGTTTAAGATGTGGGAGCTGTTAGCTTGTCTAGAAGCTGCCAGGGCTATTGTTTTTGCTGATCAGGAAGAACGGATAAGGTTGCCAGGTTAACAGCATTGCAATCACCCTCATTTGCATGCCAAGACTCACAATAATCCCTGTGCCTCAGTGAACTTTATGCTAATATCCTGCAATCAAACGCCATCTTATCGAGCCCCCTCTGCAGACCTCTCACCTTCTCCTGACTGGGTTCCCCTCATTTCGTCATCAACTGCCCAACTGCTTGGCCCACGTGACTCAGAATCTATAAAACACTCTGCATATGTTTTAAAAGCTTGTAGTTGACGGTGAGGACCACTACCTGGGACCATGCTGTCGTGAGTAACTGCAGGGGTCCTGGGTGATCTTTCAATAAAACTGCAGCAGTTCAAGGCCAAAGGGGTCTTTCCTGTCCGAACCCGGCTATCCTGTCTCGCAGCCGCCATCGAGGCTTCCCGACAGTAGCCTGCCTTAGCAGGAGGTCCAAGGCTGCCGAAAACAGCTGGCGGTCTGTGCCCCTAAGCTCTGTGTGTCTAAGCTACAGGTCAGTGGAGAACCGGCTGACCAGAGGAAGCCACTTAGATGTTTGGAAAGCAGTGTCGCAGGTGTAAAGGGAAGCAAATACCAGAGAGTCCAGCTAACTTCAGCCGCAAGCCGGCTCAGAGAGGAGTACCTGACTAAACCCCAAATATAACGGGAAACAGTTCTCAGAATGGTACCAGAAAACACCTGACTGCAGACCTGGGTGATGACACTGGGAAGGTGCCAGGATGGGGAGGCCAGGACTGGCCGATCTGAAGCTGGAGAGCACGTGGAGGTGCGCAGTCAGAGCTGCTTGCCAGTCTGTAACCCACAAAGACCGTGTGCAAAGCTTGCTTTCTGTCAGCTCCACTCTGGGGCACGAGCCACACTGCTGACCTGCTTTGCATGCAAAATAAATTGCTTAAGTCTCTACTGCTTCCTTTTTTCCCGATAATTGGGACCCTCCAGGAAAAAGACCAAGTGCAATTTTGCAGCACGCTGGACCTGCTTCTCCACTGCAATCCAGCCTCTCACTCTGACATAATCAATGGTTGCGGTGAAGAGGCACAGCAGGAGATGCCCCGGCCTATTTTTGAGGTCCCCGTGGCAACACATCTGGAAATCTGAGAGACTGCTGTGAGCACCACCACAAAATGGCTTCCATGGGGGATGTAGCTAGTCAGAGGAGCAGGTAACCCCTGATCCAGAAGGATCTGGACAGACTGTGGAAGTGGGGCAGGGACAACAGGATGGCGTTCAGTGTGGATAAGTGCAAGTTCTTGCACTTGGGGCATAGGGATGGGTGTCATAAGTACAGGTTAGGGGACAAGTGGCTGGAGAGCAGCACTTGTGAAAGGGATCTTGGGGTGCTGGTTGACTGCAGGCTAAACATGAGCCAGCAGGGTGATGCGGTGGCCAAGAGGGTGAACGCCACCCTTGGTTGCATAGCCAGAAGTGTGGCTTCCAGATCGAGAGAGGTATTACGGCCACTCCATATGACTCTGGTGCGTCCGCAACTGGAGTATTGTGCTCAGTTCTGGGCCCCACATTACAGGAGAGATATAGCCAGGTTGGAGTCAGTGCAGCGTAGGGCCACAAGGTTGGTGGCCGGTTTGCAGGGGATGCCGTATGAGGCGAGACTGAGGGAGCTGGGTCTTTTCAGCCTGGAGAAGAGGAGACTCAGAAGGGAGCAGTTAGCCACATACAGGTGCGTGAGGGGGTATCATGTGGAGGTGGGATATGACCTTTTTTGCCCTGCAGATGAGGGCAGGATGTGTTCCAATGGAGCCAAGCTCAGGGAACCAAGATTCAAGGTGGATGCCAGGCAGTGCCTCCAGATGGTTAGGGCCCCTGGGTCATGGAATGGGGACCCATCCAAGTCTGGAGGTGGTGCTATGTGGATGCAACCCCGACTTCGGTCCCCCGCATGTACAAGGCACCACAGGGTTCAGCAACCACGAGATTTGTTGGATCATGACTCCCATCAACCAACATGGCCAATGGTCAGGCAGGGTGGGAGGCATAGCCCGTTGGACAGGGGTGGATCCAAGCTTACTTGCTGTGCATAGAACAGTAAGCGGGGATTACCTTCGGTTCCCCTTCCCTCTGCAGGCTTCTGGTCCCCAATAACCCCCTCTCTGGAAGAATGTAGCCCTGTTCCTGGTGGGTTAGCTTTCCAGCTGCAGGGAAGAGTTTTTGAAAATCTAGGGAGGCATTGAATTGGCACCCCAGCCTGCAGTCCAGCCCCCGAGAAGGATGGTTGATCAGTGAGGGAGTTTCATTCCAGGCTTGGAAAGAATTTTTAGATGAGTGCCTCTCAGTTCCGGAAGATTTTTTTCCTCTGTTTTTCCTGCATTCATTTGAATGGATGTTAGTCTAGCAATCTGTTCTCCCTCTCCATTGACGGATGTTGCCAGCAGCAGTTGCTGATGCAAAGGCTGAAAAAGGACGGAAACACAGAAGAGGCGATGGTCCAACAGCCCGATGAATGGGCCCAGATGGCCAGCACCGATTGATCAGAGGCAATTGATTAACTCTGCAATCAAGCCATTCATTGGCTAATGAATTGCATCAGCTCATCAATTAATGCTTTTTGCCCGCCAAAAGGCGGCGGGGGGGGGGGGGGAATCCTCTTTTCAAGGACTAGGGCTCTGTTTGTGTTCAAGCTGCAACGTGAAGACAGGCAAGGCCAGACGGCCTGCTATTTCGAATGTTTAAATAAAAGGTGGGAGGATAAAGGAAGAGAGGATAGAAGCAGCCTGCAGAAATCTTTCAGGCTCTATTTATATATCAGAAAGCGGCATCAAAGGGCATTCGCTCTGTTTGTTTTCCCTTTGCAGGCCCCCTTTATCTCTGGGAAGGCTGATGTCTTGCTGTAATGTCCCCATTCCTTGCCCCGGGAGGGGTCCTTCTCATGCAGCTGCGAGCTGCCCCTGGTGAAATCTTTTTCTCCAGTGATCCAGAGCTGTGCCAGTCCATCCAGCAGGCCTCTGGGTAGGCGCAGCGGTATTTAAGGCTCCTTTAGAGATATCCTCATTGTTGTTTCCCTGAGTCGCCCGGATGCCGCCACCTCTGCCATTTGCAAGCTGAATGCTTCTAATACCTGACTCAGAACTGTGCCTGGTACAAATTTCCCCCACAGCTCTTGGAGAAATCCAATTTTATGGACATGGTTCCCTTCTCAGGCTAAATTCGTAGGATGTTTAGGAGGGATTAAGTCTGAGAAATTCTTGCTTCCTTGATGCTCTAGCGCAAGCAATCACATGTCCCCCCCACCATGGAAGCCTGTTGGCCCCCCAGGACTGCAGCCTGGAAAGCCAAATGAAGTAAAAACAACAGCTCTTTTGAGCATACACAGATTGCCTTTTGATCACATTAGGGCAAACAGAGCCTGTTCACAAATCACACGAACACGTTCCGTTCACAACCCCAAACACTACGGCAATTAGGAACATGAGTCTCAGAGAGGCCCACAATTTTCTGAGCCTGCATTCACATACACGAGTACATACTTGTGCAAATTTGTGTTCTGTAATCTGCATCTTCATGCTTTAGCCGAGAGGGGAAATGCACATTTTGTGATTGGGAAACCTATACATTTAGAAACATGCATTCTCCCAGTTGAATATATTCATTTCCCCCCAGTTAAATAAAGCCATTTGTGTTTAGGAATGTGAAGAGAGTGAGCTGAGCTTTGCAGAGAAACAGAGATCTTCAGTTTGACCATCGGGTGTCAATTCCAAAGAAGGGATTCTTTGGAAAACATTTCTGCTGAGATGGGGGTTCCAAAAGAGATTTAGGGAGTTCAGAGCTACCTGGATTCAGTAGTTTGGAGCAAGTCTGGGTTCCAAAGCTGGAGCAAATCCAGGTTCCTCCAAAGCAGAAGACTTTGATTGCCAGAGGCATGTCTGCTTAGCAGCTGAGATCTGGAATCTGGTCCATCTTGTCCCCTGCCTGGTATGCAGTAGCCACCGGCAATCTGAGCCTTTCCACAAGCAGACAAGCTGTGAAGCCCCCTGAGATGCAACCTTCACTTGACACAACACACAGAAGTTTCTAAGAGTGTCAAAAATAAAACCAACCCGGTTCCTCCTTGTCGTGCCGGAAGATGAGTCACTCCAGCAATTTGTGACTGTCCAGAATAGCTTCTGTGGAGGCACCAGGGCCAGGCAAGGATTGGATGCTTGAAAGAACAAAGCATCCCAGCCCCGCTGCCCTCTTGGGCGCATGAAGAAGGCTCGCTGGATCAGGGCCCACAAAAGTTGCGTGGATCATTTTTCTTTACTAACATTACAAAGTTGGTTAATTTCCCCCCAAAGCCTAAATGTGTTACAGAAAGCAGAGAGGAGTCCATTAGCGAGATGATAAGGTCGTGATTCAAGGCCACAAAAGTCGAGAGGCTGGAGAGTTAGGGCTCCCTGGGCACTTGTAACTCTGACCCCCTTCCTTGGAGTCATTATGATGCCACATATGATCTCGTAATGAAAGACCCCATAACCATGGGCTTTGGGGACCCTTAACTCTGCATCCCCTGGTTTGGTGGGTTTAAATCACAGCCTTAATGTTGCATTAAAATGGAACTCCTTCTTGCAACAAATTAACTCAAAGACAGGTTGTAAAGAGTCTGGAGGGTAGAGAGAAAATTGGAAAGGAGGGCCGGGATTAATGCTGGTGTTTGGTAAACGAGAGGGCAAGAAATAGTGCCAGATAGCCTTGAATTGCAAGGTGCTTTAGCAAGGCCAATATAGCAGTTAAGATCTTGATCATAGAATCGTAGGAGAATCATAGAATCATTACAGTTGGGAGAGGCCTAGAAGGCCATCGGGTCCAACCCACTGCTCAATAGAGGGCTCAAGTCTCCCATCTAACCAGGCCTGACCTTACTTAGCTTTCATGGCACTTCAGGCTATTTGGAAGGATTCAGAAATGGAAACTCCCCATCCCCTGAATGCTCATTGGATTGTGTTCTGATGTCATCACATGGGCATGAGATGATGTCAGAACTGGGGCTGAACTGAAGTCCCTGGGTCTTCCACAAACATGTTTAGCAATGCTAAAAAAACGCCTCTTTATTGTAATGACTTCCCTCTGCACAAAAATTCCGTGGAATCAGTGTGGGTCCCTTCACTTACTTGCTAGCCCTTATTCAGTAATATCACCAACATAGGCAACCCTGATTGGCTAGACATGGCTTCACTGTATTCAGCATGTGCTCCCTGATTGCCTGGGATCATCTATGGAAATACACTGGCGACAAAAAAGAAATAACAGCTGGGGGGGGGGGAGGACAAACAGGATGTTTGTAGATGCAAAGTGTTTTTTCAGGAAAGATGTTAGCTCTAGGGAAACAGCTATTTTGCATCAAAATTGGAGAAATTATTGTCAATTTTTCAAGAAGTGAGTAGTTCTGGGTACACAGTGGTTAACTAGGACTGGCTTCCTTATGAAGGAAAAATCACTGGAAAGTGCTTTTTTGTAATATTTCAGTTTTTGCAAAGGTAAATAAATCACCAGTGGAGGAAAGCACCTTTAGCACTTCTCCAAATTGCTAAATTCTTGTGTCATCCATCTCTATGTCCTTCATTCTATCCTTTTGTAATCCTCCCAATCTTGAACAGAATTTTTTCTCACATGCACCTTAAAATCTGCTTTTAGCCAGGAAGAAGGAAGGAAGAGTAACCATTCCCAGATGGAACTCTCTCTGCAGGGATCCAATAGTGCTTTCTTTACCAAGCAAAAATTCTCCGAGCATCCCAGCAATTTGCCTGGCAAAGGATATTGACGAGGAAGCATTTGTAACAATGCCTTTCCCCTCTGTCTTTCCATGGCAACGTTTCCTAAAGACAAGACCGGCTCTGGGTATATACAGAGTGCCATGACTCATAAGGCAGAATGAAGTGATACCTCCAAGAAGCTGGGCTGGGGTGCTATAAAAGGGCAGCTCCTAGTCATTGTCTTTTAAAGCTTTGACTGGTTTTCCATCTGCGACCATTGCAGAGCAGGGATGCTTGGATTGTGACTGATGCTCCAACCTCTTGGCTGGGTAACTGTTATTTGCAGTGCTGCCCTTGAACACCCTGGGCTGACAGAAAGCTGAACAAGGGGGTCCTAGATCAAGTCAAGGCAGAGCTTTCCCTAGAAGCAAAGATGGCAAAGCTGGACACATCACGAGAGGGCAGGACTCATGCTAGGGAAAGTCGAAGGCAGAAGATGAAAGGGAACAAATAGGAGATAGATTTGCCCCAGCAAGGAAGCCATGGCCTTGGGTTCAGAAGGGCTAAGCAGGACAGCATGGATGGGAGATTCTGGAGGGCTTTCATTCAGAGGGTCACCCTAAGGGTCACCATTCAAAGGGAGACAACACAGCAGCCCTCGATGACGACATGGACACTTTAGTGGTCATCAGAACGATTGGCTGGTAGGATATAAAATCAGTTTCAAAGAGCACCCCTGGGTTTCAAAGACCTAATTGTCTCTGAGCCCATCTCAAGGTGCTTACCTGTGAGCCTTAAAGGGTTTGGAGGGTCTAAATACCTTGCCTTCCCATGTCAACCTGTTCATGGGCTAAGGACATACATCAAGGGCCTTCTTCAGGTGCCTCGCTCAGAAGTGACAATAAGTGACAATAAAAGAAACATTTTTGGTTGTGATGCCCTGACCATGAGACATCCTACTGACAAAGGCTCATCTGTTCATTGAGTGGCTTGTCTGATTCGTTTGCACCTTTGCAACCCGGTGGGTCGAGGGGTAAAGCAGGGTTCAGAAATGTGTGCCTTTCCAGATGCTTTGGCCTACAACTCCCACTAACTCTAGCTGGCATAGCCAATGGTGAAGGATGAGGGAAGTATGTGGCAATGCGCCCGCCTCTGGTGCGGCAGCTCAGGTGTGGCAATGCGCCCGCCTCTGGGAAAAACATGTCCAGTGTTGACCACCAGCTCAGGATTTTAATTGAAGTAAATAAATCAGTGTATTGATAGGCAACACCAAAACAATATCTTTATCTAGAAAATAAGACCATTCACTTGAATCATAGAATCATAGAAGAGTGGGAAGGGGCCATGAAGGCCATCGAGTCCAACCCCCTGCTGTTGCAGGACACCACATTACACCATCCCACTCAGGGGGCCGTCCAGTTTCACCTTGAATGTCCCCCGTGCGGGAGAGCCCCCCACCTCTCCGGGCAGCTGGTTCCCTGCCGTATCGCTCTGACAGTGAGGAAGCTTTTCCTGATGTCCAGCCTGAATCTGGGTTGTCGCAACCTGAGTTGATTATGTTCTAACTGCTCAGAGCAAATCATAGGAAAGCAATCACTAAACCAGCAATTACAAATGGGTTAAGAATGGCACAAGAACGATATTGAAATGTCATTAACAAAGCAACCAACACAATTTAAATAGTCGTCCTAGACCTATATCTTCTTCCAGTCCAATAAGTGGCCATTATTAGATTATTCCAGCATGACAGGCAAAAGTCAAATCTATGGATATAAATCTATAGAACAAAAGAACCATGGTACGCGCTTTTGGACACCAAGTCTAAATGCTACTTTTGTTCACCCAAGTATTTTAATGGAGGAATGGAGCCTTCAGCTATTTTCTGGTGCTTCTCGGGGTTATAAAATGGTCATGTTGATTCTTGGGACTGGTCAAACAAGGAGGGTTCAATTTACAGCCCAAGGTTCTGCATTTAAGAAAGGAAAGATATGGGCAGAAACATCAATAGTTCAGTCTAGGAACCTTTAAGGGAGGTCCAACGTGATGATTTTGAAACCAGGCAATTAAGGAGAAATAGAAACTTAACCAGGACTAGACTCTGTTTCTTATCTGCTCAAATGTTGGAGAGGAAATGAAAATCCTGGGGAGAGGAGTTCAAAAGAAAGGCAAGGAGCAGATCAAGATGTGGGACTGGAAGAAGAGAGAACCTGAGACAGTTGCCAGTGAAATTAGGGCTCTGGAGCAGAAAGAAGATGGGGCCGAGGCCAGCAGCGGTTCCAGGTGGCTTTGAGGCTGGACTGGGAGCTTGAAGCTGCCGTGCTGGTCAGTGGAGTCTAGACAAGGGATGTAATCTAGGGATTATTCCTTCTGGATGTTGTATCTCTGTTTAATTTCATCTGCTGATGGGGTTCAATGTTCAACCTACTCAATTAACAGTGCTTTTAAAAACCTTCTTCTGTGAAGCTATCTATTTTGTTACCTTCCTCGAACATTAATGAGAAGTAAACCATTTTGGAAAAAATATTATTGGAGGTCTTCACTCCATGCCTGCCACACTGCCTAGTTATGCAGAACATTTCTCAGCCAGCAGTTCTGCTCCGGAAGGGCTGTGGATGGTGCCCATTCACATGGGATCTGTATCGGGACCGGTGCTTTCTGGCTTATTCACACATGAGCAGGAATTGGGAGTGGGCAGTGAAGTGGGGAGGTTTGCGAGGACACCAAATTATTTAGGGTGGGTAGAACCAAAAGGGATTGTGACGAACTCCAAGAGTCTCTCTCCAAGATGAGAGAACGGGCATCAAACCGGCAAACGCAATTCAGAAGGTATAAGACGATGGATGGTGGGGTGAAAATCCCAGTTTCGTGTATATACTGATAGGATCTGAGCTAGCGGTGACTGACTAAGAAAGGCAGCCTGTGGGTAGCTTGAAATGTCAACGCAGCGCATAGAGGCTGTAGAAAAACTAAGCTCCGTGTTAGATAAAATTAGGAAAGGGATGCAAAAATAAATACTGCCTTTATAGTAATCCATTGTGTGACCATGTGTGGAACATTGTCTACCATTCTGGTCACTGCGCCTAAAATAGATACTGTAGAATTAGAAACAAATAAAGAAAGGCTATTAAAATGGTCAAGAGATCAGCTCACTCCACCTGGGAAGAAAGTTTGTTGCATCTGGGGTGGTTTGGGCTAGAAAAATGGCAAGGAGACGTGGCAGAGCCAAATGATGTTGGGTATGGTGAAAGTTGGAATTAATTAAGAGTGATGGGAGAAATATCAACAACCTCAGATATGCAGATGATGCCACTCTAATAGCAGAAAGTGAAGAGGAACTGAAGAGCCTCTTGATGCAGGTGAAGGAGGAGAGCGCAAAAGTTGGCTTGAAACTCATCATTAAGAAAACTAAGATCATGGCATCCGGCCGTCTCACTTCCTGGCAAATAGATGGGGAAGAAATGGAGGTAGTGACAGGTTTCATTTTCCTGGGCTCCAGGATCACCGCAGATGGGGACTGCAGCCAAGAAATTAAAAGACGCTTGCTCCTGGGGAGGACAGCTATGGCAAATCTAGACAGCATACTAAAAAGCAGAGACATCACCCTACCAACAAAAGTGCGTATAGTCAAGGCTATGGTTTTCCCAGTTGCAATGTATGGCTGTGAAAGCTGGACCATAAGGAAGGCTGAGCGCCAAAGGATTGAGGCCTTTGAATTGTGATGCTGGAGGAGACTCCTGCGAGTCCCTTGGACCGCAAGGCGATCAAACCGGTCAGTCCTAGAGGAGATAAACCCTGACTGCTCTTTAGAAGGGCAGATAGTGAAGATGAAACTCAAATACTTTGGCCACCTAATGGGAAGGAAGGATTCCCTGGAGAAAAGTCTAATGCTGGGAGCAATTGAGGGCAAAAGGAGAAGTGACGGCAGAGGTGCTGGATGGAGTCACTGGGGCGGTGGGTGTGGGCTTGGGTGGGCTTCAGAGGATGGTGGAAGACAGGAGAGCCTGGAGGAATGTTGTCCATGGACACGACTTTGTGACTAAACAGAAACGGAATGGCGAAAGCTGATGGTGGGAGTTTCAGGACAGAGGAGAGGAACTGCTTCTTCAGCCAGCACAAAGCTGAACTATGGGATCCGTCACCACAGGATGTAGTGATGGCCCTCGATCTGTGTTGCTGGCTAAGGCATGCTGGGAGTTGTAGTCCAGGGTATCTGAAGAGCTCCAGGCTGATGGGGCCAACCCTTCGCTTCACCCTGGAAATAGCCAAGTTGGCTCTGTCCAAATTTGCCTAGATTCTAACAACTTTCCCTGCGGATGTCCGCATGGGATAAGGAGCTCTTCATTTGTGTTACAAAGAGAAGGGGCAGGATCTTTGGGATCATGAGTCATGCAGGAATTCGGGATGCTGCTCCCTGCAGCTCCCAGCTGCCCATCCCCCTTGAATCTGACTTTGTTTCTTGATGCACATTCTGAGATCCGGCAGAATTGCAGTTTTGCTCCTAATATATCACATTGCATTTGACAATTAGCAATCCTGGACAGATCTTCCAATGCAGTGCAGTGCAGTGCAGTACATCAGTTCTGGCAAAACCCACAGCATCCTCTGTCTATTTGCAGCACTTTCAATAACCAGAGGGAAAAGATTAGGGGAGATGAGGACTATGTCTCAGTCACAGGGTCTTCCTCATACATTTCTGTTCCAAGTCCGCTCTCACGATTCCTGTAATACTCCAGCTGCTGCCTTTGAAAATGGAGAGGCTTTCTCCTCCATCTCTGTCCTTTCCCGCTGTTAGGTAGATAAGATAAAATGGGTGATGAATGGGAGGCTGGGGAAGATCAGGCAGTGTCTACAGCACCCGAGGTTTATAAAAGCAGTATTTCCCTAAGGCGTTTGTGTGTGCAAGGGCCACCCCCGTGCCGTTGGGAGCTTAGCTGTGGTGGGGCGGCACGGCCCCTCGGCATGAGGATATCCAGTCTCAGCATTAACCCCACCCAAGCAATTTGACAAACAAAATCAGCTACGGTCAAAAGCAGCCACAAGGTGGAACGGGATAACCAGGCGTGGCTATTCAGGGTTCAGTGGAGCTTAAGAACCAACAGCTAGAAAAAGGGGAGAGAAAGAGGGAGAGGGAGGGAGGGAGAGATCGCCGCAGGCTTCCTTGGGCAGTTACCTATCTTCCTCTGGAGGTTGGAGCCCAGATAATCCAATTTCATGGCCATCTTTTTCCACCTTATTGGATCTTCCTGGGGTTGATGAATGTTGTGCTCAGGAAGAGATGAAATAGCATGTGTCCGAAGCCCCCGTCTGTCTTCGGATGCAGGAGGCATCTGAGCCACAATTGCAGCCTGGACGCCACCGTACCTCCCGAGGTTCAGAGGCCCTCTGGAAGTTTTGCAGCACAGCTCCCAGTCCTCTTGGCCTTGCTGGCTGGGGCTGATAGGTGTTGAAGTGCAAAACATCTGGACAGTGGGGTACTGGTTCTCCGTGAGTGCAGGCTTGCGTTGTGACAGTCCCCAGAGCCCCAGCCTAGGGAGGGGGCCAAAATGCAGGGCGTTCGTTGTGCCAACAAACCAGTCCTAGCTGTTTCTACCCCCAGTCCTTTTGTAAAGGCTCACAATTCCTTTACGGGGCAAGTCATCCTCCAGGACTTTATGATGACAAGGCGCAGGGCAGCGTTGCTGTAAAAATGCTGCTCAGTGTTTCCAGGACTGCGGCTAAGCTCAGAGGGGATGCCGGAAGCGAGTGGCAGGGGATGGCCGAGAATCCAGGGAGCCCTGCAAAGCACCGGGTTGGAGAAGACCAGCATGAGATCTACTCAGATCTGCAAGCCCATGTCACTGATAGAGGAGGACAGATGATAACAGAAACCTAACTTCCCTATTGGGGATGGTCTTCCCTTCCCTTCCCTTCCCTTCCCTTCCCTTCCCTTCCCTTCCCTTCCCTTCCCTTCCCAGAAGTGTTTGGCATTTCTGTCTTTATTGCGTTCCTATCCCTCCTTTTTTCCTTCAAGGAACCCAGGGTGGTGTATCTGATCCTTCCTTTCAGGTTCTCCTCACAAGCACACCCCTGCGTGGTAGGCAAGTCGGAGTGTCCATGACAGGGCCTGAGGCCATCTGGTGACCTTCACGGACGAGTGGAGACCACGACCTGGATCTCCTGAGGTCAGTCCAGCCATCTATCTGCTAAGCTGCACTGGCTCCGTAAGGATGCTGAGCCATCAAACATGACGAGGTCATCCATGGCATGATGGCCTGGTGCTCCAGTGCATGATGGGAAATGGCATCCTGGCATGATGTTCGCTGTGGATGATCCTTATAAATTGGCAGTCTATGGTTTCAGCTAGTGAGCGAGCTCTTGGTTGCCAGCTAAACTTGGACTGGGAAAGAGAGAGGGATTTCGAGCGTGGCATTGCAAAAGGCGGGAGAAACAGCACCGGGTTGCTCATCTGAGTGGAAGCCTGGAGGAGTCATTCCTTCATTTCTGTGCTGTCCCCAGTTCCTCTGACAAAAATGCTTACTTCTTTCTCTCGCCAGATCCCCTTTAGCAGTCATGACAAGCTGCATCTCAGACACTCTCCCTCTCTTCCATTGCAATAGCTGAGCTGCAAGGGGCCCTTCAGACCATTGGGCTCAACCCCCTGCTCTGCTTGGCCATGTGGTCGCCCATCTGGCTGCGCACCCCTGCCTTGCTAGCTTAGCAAAGGTGACTAGACAGGCTAGCTTGATGCAAAGCCGTGCGGGCAGGCAATGCGTTCGCCTTCCTCCATTCCTGCTTGGCCTGTTTGGCTGGATGGGATGGCCCATTCCCCTACTGGCAGGGCAGAGCTTCTTCCATACAACAGCTTCCCCCAGGAGCCAGTGAGCAGGCAGCAATTGCAGCTAGAGACCTCCACTGCTCACTGCTGATACTCACTGGCCTGCTCACTTGTTTCCTCTGGACCAGAGGAAGAGGTGGGTGAAGAAGCAGGATGCAGTGCTGAAGCTCATCGATGGTGGAAACCATCAGACTAAGGACAGTGAAAGGAAGGAGGAGGAAGAGAGGGAGAAGGGAGATACAGAGAACAGGGGGAAGGGGAAAGGGAAGGAAGATTTAGAGAACAAAGAGAAGGAGAAGACCAGATAAGAGAGGGGTTGACCCCATCAAAATAGCCACAGCCTGGAATTTGTGCAGCTGAGCAGGGCTGTCATGGATGGGGCACCTTGGAGGGCTTTCATCCATACAGTCAGCCTAAGGTGGAGAAGACTTGACGGCCCAGGACAACAGCAGCTGCTTATGTATATGCACCGAGCTGCTCTTGAAGGCACAGGAGCAAGGGCTGAAAAAAAGAAAAATCCGGGAAGAGCGCAATCCTTGAAGCACGGTGATTTATTCCCCTACTTTTGCAGGGCTGTCAAGGACAGAACATTCTGAAGGGCATTCATTCATAGGGTTGCCAGAAATCGGAGACGACTTGACAGCACGTAACGACAAATAAGTAGTTAGACTTGGCGGGTTTGAGTGGTTTATACATATTTAAAGCAATTTTAAAGCAACATTTCAAATCCATAAAAGGCAAATGAATACATAAAACGAGATGCATGTTCATTCTGCTGCTAATACAGCATGAGATCAATAGTGTGTCTGTCAAAAACTGCATCTTCCTCGGATGAATAGGGAAGCTGCATGTTTGGCCGGAGCACGTGCTCCTGAGGTCCGAGCGCTCCAATGCAGCAGCATGGCCAGTGGGCGATAGGAAAGGCAGGCCCTATAGGAAAGCAAATGCACACATTTCACATGTGTGTGAAAATCAGTGTCAGGTCTGAAATACTGCCAGAAGCTGGTGAGCAAAGGATGACAAGGAATCCAACATTACCTGCTAGTTTTCTTCCCTGGAGAAACTGAAGTATCCTTGACAAACTCACTCTAGGGGAAAGCCGATGCATCGAGAAGGAGAAGAAAACCCTCTGCTTTTTAGAACCTCTGCAGCAGCAAAGTTTACAACAGCAACACAATCCATCCTCCTTCATCCGTGTCTCTGCTCTTGCTGTTCTTTGTCTTGCAAAAACCCAAGTAGGTTTACTTGTAATTACTGCAAAACATAATGGCCTTTTTAAAAGAGGGGTGTGTACAGATGCCTGTGTGATTTAAATAAGGCTATATATTGTTTGCTTCATTTTGGGGAGGGCTACAAATGGGTCCCAATAGGGTAAAAGAAGGCAATCCAACAGCAGAACTGGAAAGGGAAAGGTATATATGTATTATTCTGAATACATTCTCTGGGGCATAGTAACGATGAGGCTGATGTCTGGAAAATAAATTCTTCAGGCCAGGAAGGCTCAAACCCTTTACGAGCCAGGCCCAGTGCCCCCACAGAGTCTGCCCCCAGGTCATAACCATCTCAGATCAGCAGCGATCTTCCTTTTGAGGCCAGGAGGACTCACTGTGAGCACAAGGGCCAATTTGTGCCAAATGAGTCCACAAACACTGGAGTCCTCATGACGAGAGAACAACAAGGACATATTTCTTACTCCACATCAGGTGTTGCTCAAGGAGGGTTCTTTGACTGTGAAGAGGATTTCAAAGAGTTTCAAGGTGCCTCTGAAAGAGCAAGAAACTGCTCCTCCTAAAGAACTGTTTTTCTTAAACCTCCATGGCAGCAAATTCTTGTCCAGTTTAAAAGTGCAGGAGGATTCTTAAAGCCAAGGAATTGAGCCAGCACCATAGCGGAAATGAAGGTCCACAGAGGAGTGATTTTTTATTTAATCAATTTATAGACCGCTCTGGGAAATGTCTAGAAAATATCGCTTAGTGGTTAAGTACTTGCTCTGTGATGTGTGGCAAAGAGGGAAGGAGACGCCCGCTGGGGGCCCAGTTTGTGAGGCACCGAGGTGTGTCTGGGGTTGACCTGGCAACGGTCTGGGGCCGGTCCCAAGCGTTCCTGTTTGATGTAGCTATTTCTGTCATTCACTGCTTGATGAGGGGCCATCTGTAGGTATCAAATGTATACCATGCTGTCATTATATAATAATATACACATTGCATCAGAGCCACAGTACTTGAGGGAGTGCCAGGATCTACCAGGATCGACTCCAGTCATTGTCTGGGGCCTTCCCAGGGTGCCGTGCTCAAGGGATGCTGGCAGGGCCTCCTCAGTGGCAGGCCCCCAACGGTGGGATCATCTTCCCCCCAAGGTCTACCAGGTGGCATCTCTGTCCTCCTTTTGACACCAGGATAAGGCATCCCCATTTGCTGAAGCATTTCATGATGTCTAAGATCACCTAAGGGCTCGATGAGAGCGTCCACGTCCAGTGTTTTTAATAGGTCTATTTTGTATTAAATAGTATTTAGCTGCTAAATTGTTTTTAATTTGTTAAATATGTCAATATGTTGTATTATTGAATATTTGTATTTTTAGATTTTGCTTTTGCTTTATTTTGCTGCACTACGGTCCTGTTTAGGGACCGCTGGGTAACACCCAAAGGGTAAATATATAAATAAAATAAAAAATAAAATAAAATAAAATAAAAATCTCAGAGGTAATAGAAATAAGGATTTAGAACTGGGATAATCCAGGTTCGAATCCCAGTTCAGCCTCACTGAATGACCCTGGCCCAGTTACTGTCTCTCAGCCTAACCTACCTCAGAGGGTTGTTGTTGTGAGGATAAATAAGAGAAGGAAGGAGACCTGTGTGCATCACCTTGAATTCCTTGGAGGAAAAGCACAATATAAGCATGAAAACCGATAAACAAACTCTGTGTATAAACAGCCTAGGAAAACCATGAATTCTAATTGCTTCCAATCTGGACAGAGACCTGTCAGCTATCCTGTAATAATAGCACAAGAGCTTCAATTATGATTTTTTATGATTATTTAATTACTATATTTTATTTATTTACTTACTTAGTTTTGCATTTGTATGCCTCAGAAAACCTTAAGTGGCTTATGAAAGTTAATCAAAATTACAAACGTTAGCACAATAAAAACAATGTTATAGAAAACAGCAATGATGTAATGACATCGCTTGCTTTAACACATTGATAAGGCTGCCAGTGCTCTGAGGGAAAACAGAAATCATGCAATGGGGATTGTGCTTTGGGTGGTCCTTTGTTCAGAGGTGACTTGAAAAACCGAATGACGAATCCACGTCTGCTCAGTGTGAGGGCAGGAAAGCACTCCGACGGCAGTTCGTGAAGCCATCAAAGAAACCCTTCCAGTCTGCTGTAGGGTTTCTTCAAAACTGCAGACTGCGGTTGGGGGGGCAGAAAAGCAACGGAGAAGATTAAAAACCCTGCTAGAAGGTCCTTCTTCCCCATGAAACATCTTTGTTGCATTGTTGGTTTTGCTTGGGAGCCTCTCTCGTCCTGCAAAATGGTGCGCCCAAGCCTTTGGCAGAAGGGAAGAAGCTGGCCTTCCGGGGGGAAGTCGAGGTGGGGTGGCTGGTGACCCTCTTCCAAAGACGAGCCTCTCGTGCGTCGTTCATGGGGCCGCCCACACGAAGCAGGAAACTTTATCAAAGGGGATCTGTTCATTTGGCTGATCTGTAAGTAGCATCTGTATGGGAGAGAAGCAATCTAACCGCACTGTAAATATGGAACTCCTCAGTGGGAGATAAGGGCTGATTCCATCACAGGGAAGAGGCACCGTTTGAGTTATGGACCTTATGCTGAACACTGATAACTTCCAAATCTCTTCTCGGCACAATTATTGCACAGAAGAAAAATCCCGCTCTCTAGGTGGAGGACTCGTTATTGTCCGGATGTGGGGAGCTGTCCTAATCTTGGGACAAATTATTCCACTCCAAGAGAGCGAAACTGCCGCAGCCCTGGATTTAGAGGTAGAATTTAAGACAACGTAAAAAGACCACCAAATCCAGGAAGGGCAAGTGGAAGGCTCCTGTACAGGCGAGGGAGCAGGGGCGCTTGGCCTGCTTGCTGTTTGCAGCAGTGGTGGAGAAAACGTCGGAAGCAGGCGCTGATTGGTAGGACCTCTTGGCAACCTTCCTAGCCTGCTTTTTCCTCCAGGGAACCCAAGATGGCGGCTGTGATTCCTGCCTTCTTCCTTTCATCTTCTTTCATTTAGGACCCCTGGGGTGTGGAATGGGCTTCCACGCGAGGTGGTGAGGCCCCATCGGTGAGGGTGGTCAAGGACAGACTGGACATACCCATGGTGGGCATGTCGTGAGCGGAGCCGGCCGGAGCCGGGGGTCAGACTAGATGGCCCGGGAGGCCCCTCCTGACTCGCTCTGTTTCTGTGTTCTATGTTTCTATCTTAGAACAGCCTTGCGAGGCGGGTTAGACTGGCCCAAAGTTACCCAGTGAGCACTGTGGTTGAGTGGAAACTGCAGCCTGGGTTCCTGCTCCCCATCTCCACCGCCCCTCACTGCTTCCCATGCTGGTTCTCCCACTAAGGGATGCGTGAACTAAGATACCAGGAGCATACTCCTAAGGTCTCCTGACATTATGGGGTGGGGGTGGGGAATAGGATCCTTTGGAGTCCCAGCACTGAGATCCTGTGATCTGGGAGTGTGGGCACCGAAGCCTGAGTCCCCCCACCCTCTCCCTCGCAGCTGGCCCTGAAGGAGCCATGTCAGCCGGAGCGATCAGAGTCACAAATGCACTTGGAGGGGAGAAAGGGAGTGTGCTTGGTATGGGGAAGGGACGGGGCTGCACCCGGGGACTCCTGCAGTTCCAAGCGACTCCCACGCCTCCTTCCCTTCCAGTCCAGGCAGCTGAGAATGGCTGTCTAGCTAAAGGCCAGGGCGCATGGCTGTGCAGAGCCAGAGAGCGCCATGGCTGCACCCGTCTGAGGCACGGGTTGTGCACCAGCTTCGGAGGCTTGCGTGCGTCAAGAGTGGGAGGCACATGACTGGGCCCTCACTGACATTTTCGGGGGGGGGGGGTTTCAGTTCGCGAGGACTCAGCTCTCACCCTCAGCGATTACATTGGTTTCTCCCGAAAGCACTTACGTTTCGAGTGGCTTTTTGAAACCATCTGCTGGCGCTTTTCAGTTCCACTTTCGCTGTGCTCTTTCAAATGCTGCTTCTGCCACCAAATGTGGCGAAACAGGGCTTGTCCACCTTTGCTGGTGTGGAATTGGGACGGGTGAGGAGCCTCTTTGGAGGGCTGGGAATCGGACAGATCTCCTGGGCTCAGCTCCCCAGGCTCCAGTCTGCTTTGCCTTGGGCCTGAGCCCCAGTTCCTGGTAAGAATGCACAGCATTTTCATGGATGCTCGCTAGGAAAAGACCCCAGGTGAACGCTGTACAAGTGGCATCTGTCTTTCAGGCACGTGACCTGCAGCTCTGGTGACTTTTCTCCCTCATGTGCTCCCTTTCTAATCGCACCACCTTTTTGTTAGTTTGCCATGGGGGAACATCCAGAGACAGCACCGTCACCTCGCCGCTTAAGCGGGCCCAGCTCATTCTAGCACTGAGGAATGGCCAGGCCTCCATGCCTTGGCCAGCACCCTATTTCCTTCCCACCCTTGTCCAGTTCAGGCAGGCAAAGCTGCACTTAGCTGGGAAAATAAAAAGATATTACCCTGGCACTGAAAAGGATAAAGTAACAGCCTTCTTGCAAGGCTCAGCAAGCAAACTTCATTACAGAATGGCTGGCCTCTCCTAACATTTTCCCTCTGGCTTGCTTCAGGTAACGCTGCGTTACCATGCCTGCTCAACCCCTGTGGTCCTTCATATTGGGGGAACCCAGTCATAAGAGGAGGGGTGCTGCTGGTGCGGGTGTGGGGCCCTGGGAGCACTGGCCCACACGCCAAGAACGTGGGCTCGGGGCCATGACAAAGCAGGCCATGCTGAGCCCAGGGAACTCACTGGATCCCCAACCCTAAAACGGATTCCTCTGCACCCCTGCTCTGGACACGGTTCCAGGCTTATGTTCATATGGCTTAGGCCAAGGATTCTCTGTCCTTTCTGTCTTTAAGGCAGTTGTGCTGAAAATTGTGCTGTTTGGGGCTCTCTTTTGGTGGAGAACCGGAGTGCGTAACCCCAGGCCTGCCTGGGAGACTGATCTGATAAGCCTTGTATTATGCCATTCGAGGTTTTATATAAAGTCCCTGTCCAACAATCCATTTCCCAGAAGGCCAGACCTGGGCTCCCTCGGGCTTCACCCCTTTCCTCCAGCCCTTGGGCCATGCACGGCTTTTATGCAGTTTCCCTGCAATCTCAAGGGTTGATGTGGGTCTCCTAAGGCTTAGAGATTTAAACTAAAAATATATTGGCATTTTAAACCATTTTCGCTGCGCCCTCTCTGGCTCTTTTGATCTGCCCACTGCTGAATGCAGTCGGTGAAAACTTTCCTGAAATGCAATTCAGCCCAGGGGATGGAAGAGGTTCTGGTGTGGCATATTGATTTTGTGAGGTGTGGAAGGAATGTGTTAAAACCAGCCAAGCGGCTTTCGGAAGCTAAGAACGATCTAATCGAAAACCACAACACAAAATTGCCACTGTAAAACGACATACGAACAGTATGTTCAAGGATAGGCTGGATGTCCACATGGTGGGCATGTCGTGAGTGGAGCCGGCTGGTGCCGGAGGTCAGACTAGATGGCCCGGGAGACCCCTTCTGACTTGCTCTGTTTCTATGTTTCTAAGTAGACCAGCCTCTAAAAGCAGCAGATCGTGAAATAGTTTTGCCCTTGAAGAAGTCTTTACACATGCCTAAAAAGCATGCAGAGGAGGGAGGAACCCCACAGTTCTGCACATGGAAGGCATTTCGGAATGTGGGTGTCACCACTGAAAAGGCCCTGCGTCATACGTGACTGTGGGACAGAAAGTAGCACCTTAGGAGTTGATCTTAAGGTACGGCCAAGATCTGTGAGAAGCAGCAGCTCCTGAGGTAACCTCGTAGTGTGACATTTGAGGTTTAAATACTCACACAAGTGCTTTGAATTGAGTCTGGGATCAAACAGGGCACCGAAGTGGCTGAAGCGCGGTTGGATAAAGGCAGAACTGGATGTGGAATTGCAGCAGCAAATGTTTGGGGCATTTTGCCTATGGGTGGGGTGGGGTGGGATCTGGGGCTTACTGTGGAGCAGCTGGGGCCGCCATTCTCTCCCCTTCCCCTGTAATCCATTTGGGAATGACCCATCTTTCCAGCTGAAGCAGCAAACATTGATCGAAGTGGGAACGATTTTGGTCCCTTGCTTATCTGCAATTTCAAGGTGAAACCTTTGGCTGGAAACCTTCTCCTATGGAATGCACTCCCCAGAGAGGTCCGCCTGGTGCCGTCGTTATTTGTTTTTCGGCGTCAGGCCAAGACCTTTTTATTTCAACGTTATTTTAATTGTTAATTGTATTTATTGATTTTATATCTGTGCCGAGATGTCTCCAGATTTTTAAGGTAATTGTAGGATTGTTTATTTGTTCTGTAAGCCGCCCCAAGGCTTTTTGCGAATGGGGTGGCATAAAAATGTTTTAAATAAATAAAAAATAATGAAAAACCTGCAGCTCAGCCCTTGATTATGTCACTGTCTCTAAAAACAGCAACAACCAGAAGACCCTGCAGCAGCAGGGCTGACCACGGATATTTCGGAGGAGGAGGCTGGAGAGGCGAGGGCTGAACTGGAGGAAAGGCTGTTGAAGGTGTTGAAGGTGTTGAAGGTGAGAATGCCAAATTTTTATTATTGGCTGGAGAAATGGGACTTGGCTTAGATTTAAAGATGTCTTTAAATTGTTATAAATGGATTCGATTATGACTACGGAATGTTAAAAAATATGTAGTAGGGGGCTGACCCAGTTCATCCGATGTATTTGATGACTGATGTTTTTAGTAGTAGTTTAAAAATCTTAATAAAAATCTTTAAAAAAAAAAAAGAAGGTGAGAATGCCTCGTCCCATATGGACCTGCCCAGACCCTAAGGTCATCTTTGGGGTCCTTCCCTAGCAGGCCCCTCCAGAGGAAGTAAGGAGAGTTGCTACCAGGAGCAGGGCCTTTTTGGCTGTGGCACCCCGGTTTTGGAATGAGCTCCTCAAAGAGGTGTGCCTGGCACCTACTCTGTATTTTATTGACTGTTTTTAATGTATCTGATTTTTATTGATTGATTGTGAGCCGTCCCGAGATGCCTTGCATAAGGGACGGCATACAAAAGTTCTAAGTAAACAAATAGATAAATAAATAAATATTCTTTTCAGCACTGGATGAAAACCCTTTTATTTTACCAGTATTTTAGTAGTTTACTTTAGTTTTAATATTGCAGTCTATCTTGTACCGCTGCTACGTATGTCTCTGTGCTTGTTCGATTGCAGTTCCTGTGTTTTTATCGTCTTATGCTCATTCCCTTCCTCTTTTTCTAGTTGTGTTTTTTTACTGTGGTTAACCATCTAGAGAGCGTTGGCTACTGCACGGTATAAAAAGGAAATAAATAACAAGAAAAGCCCTGCTGGATCTGACCAGGGTCCCATCCAGTGCAACATTCTGTTCACACCCTGGCCAGCCGGTGGACCGCAGGACTCGACCAGCAGGGCATGAGTGCACCAGTACCTCCCTAGCCATGTTCCTGGTCTATATAGGCCTCCTACCTTGGATCATGGTCTCCTACCTCGAAGAAGGAGCACCTTCTTCCATATGTGCCCGCCTGCCCCATAAGATCTGGGGCAGAGGTTCTTCTCCGGGAGCCCTCCTTGAAGGAGGTTAGGAGGGTGGCTACCTGGAGAAGGGCCTTCTCTGTGGTGGCGCCCTGACTTTGGAACATGCTCCTCATTCTTTGTGGCATCAGACAAAGACCTTTTTATTTTCACAATATTTTAACATTTAAATGGTTTAATCTTTGATTTTATCATTACTGGTTGGAAGAGGTGTGTTGTGTGTTCTTTGTCGTGTGTGGTTGTTTTGTTTTTCGTAAGCCGTCCGGAGACTTTAGTACTGGATGGCATATAAAAACTATAAATAAATAAATAAAGGAGGCCATGCAGAGCCCCTTTCAGAGCGGTCCAAATGGGTGGCCAACCCTACTGGACTTCCCACCCATCAGCTGCAGGGGATGACCTCTTTGGGCTCTAGCATCCTGAAAGAGGAAGCAAAAGGTCTCCCTCCCCACGGTCTCCACACTACACATAATTTGGAGCACCGTTGTTCGTGTCTCCCCTTATTTATTTATTTATTTATTTGGATACTTGTATGCCACCCCATTCGCATAAGCCTCCGGGCGACTTCCAACACATAAATAAATATAAATCTATACAAACGCATAAAATACTGGAGACTTCCTGGCATAAAAAATTAAAATCAATAAATAAAATCAACAATTAAAATAACATTTAAATAAAAAGGTCTTGGCCTGGCGCCGAAAAACAAATAACGACAACAAACTTATTCACCCTTTTTCTCAGCTAAACAGTTCCATGTTTTGTGATACTTCCATCAAGGGGTTTCCTCCAGTCTCTCAAACATTTAGGTTACTCTTTCCTGCATCTTTTATGGATGTCCAACACCTTTCTGAGGTGTGGTGGACAGAATTGTATCCAGCAATCCAGGTATGGTGCAGACTTAAACATCTCCCTGGGTCTCCATCCCCTCCCCTTCTTACCCTCATCCAGCCTGGTTTAACGGCTTTTCTAATTAACAAACTCTTGGCCTAAATAAAATGAAGAGCCTTGCATATCCATACATATGGAGGGCATAAATTTAAAGCAAACATTTGGATTTGATGGTACATAAATGCAGTAATCACCCAATGTTCATTACGTTGCCATAATGCATTAAGAAAGGAGAGGGAATGGAAATTGTAATTATTCCTATTTAGAGTGGAAACAGGCTTCCTCAAGCAAGATTGGGGGGTCATCAGTCATCTTCTTTGTAAACAGTAAGAGGCAAGTTGAAACCTTTCGAAAATTGGAAGGATCTTTTCCCTAGTGTGCATGTATGTAGAGGACACTTGATAAAGACTTCTGGGGTCCTTCTAAACAGGGTTGGAACCTGGCCAGTAACTTCAAAAAGCTGAAAGACATTAATGGCAAGATTTTGTGTGTGTTTACCTGGCAGTAAGCCCAAGCATGGCCAGTGCTGTCTACTCTTGGCTCAGCAGGCATACGATGCCATAGCCCTGTTGGATCAAACCAAAGGTCCATCCCTTCCAGCTTTCCTCTTCCCCCAGTGGCCATCCAGACACCTCCAGAAAGTCCAGAGATGGCGGCACCCCTGCTTTCTTTGATCCCAACCCATGATGTGGAAAGGATGCTGCAGTTTCCAATCCTTCTATTGCAACTCATTGTACAATCAAGTTTGCTCCACATGGTTAAAATCAAGGTCAAGAAAGGAAATGGAGAGACGGACTGTTGTCTGATGGGGACTGCAGGGATACCTACGAAGTCCGGTTTGCAGGATGCTGTCCTGCTTGTTCCATTGGCCTCAAGGGGTTTGGGTTGTGTGGACAAATAGCCGTCACAAGCATGACGAACCCGGGTTGGAGCGGAGGTTCCAAGGAGCCCATGGGGGCTTTCTGCTCAACCACGACAGAAAACATGGCACCCCTCTGGGCACAGAACAACCAGTGGCTTTCCTGAAGGACCTTTGGTCCATGGATGGTTTGTTCCTTATGTAAGAAACAGCCAACCTTGGCCAGACCAAAGCAAAGTTAGTCTGGTGGCCGTGACGCAGGCCTAGAGCTCCGAGGAAGATGAGTTGGCTAAGTCGTGCCATCTGAGGCTGGTTGTGCCACTCTAGGAGAACCTGGGCCAGACGTGGAGGGCTTCTCTAGGCTGGCTGCGCAGGAGGAACGAGGTGGCAGGCATGCAGAATCAAGTTCCTTCTTGCCCGCCTGCTGGTACAGGGGCCATCGGGAGGCTGGGGAAGCCCATTCTCCTCAAGCCAGGGGAAACCCCTTAAGGAGGCTGCTTCTTCAGAACAGGTGGCAGAGCTCAACCAGGTGCTTCCAGGATTGCCACTACAAGGCACGAGGACGATGGCCAGCCTTCCAAGCTGCATGCAGCACCAGGTCTCCACCAGGTGTCTGAGCGAGGAGGCCTCTTTTGTCATGGCCCAGAGGTACACATGAGTCGAGTCTGTCTTTGGATGCCAGGAAGCATTTCCTGACAGTTAGGACCCCGAGGGTGTGGAATGGGCTTCTGTGAGAGGTCATTGAGGCCCCATCAGTGGGGGTGTTCAAGGATAGGCTGGACATGCACATGGTGGGCATGTCATGAGTGGAGCCGGCTGGAGCTGAGGGTCAGACTAGATGGCCCGGGAGACTCCTTCTGACTCGCTCTGTTTCTATGTTTCTAAGCCACTGCTGGGGACTTGAGTCAAGTGACTTACTCCCAAGTATGACTTGAGTCACGTCAGCATCTTGACTCAGACTCAACTTGGGAGCAACGACCAAGTGGCTCGGCTCGGCTTGGCTCAGCTCAAGATTTCCGCATTTTTATGACCGAGTCGCTCTGGGGCTTACTGCGTGGCAGGATATCCTGGAAGGAAGGCATGGGCTCAGCAGAGGAGATGGGAGGGAGGGAGTTTCAAGGGGGTGGGGGCAGGATAGGGAGGACTCGGTTGCCATGGGGGGAGACTCTTTTGGGCACACTTTACTCTCCTCAGCTGAAAACCTGCATTTTGGGGTTATTATCAGGCATTGCACAAGGCAGACTCCAGAACACTGTGATCAGTATTATCAAGCCATATTTAGACACAGAAAAAAAGTCCTTTTTTGTGGGGGGGGGGGCAAAAACCTGCATTTTGGGGATATTATCAGACATTGCACAGGGCATCCTCCAGAACACTGGGATCAAATTTGAAATAACAGCACAGCCTTTAAAAAATTATTATTTTTATTATTATTATTATAACATTTCTATGCCGCCCCTTACCGAAACCTTGGGGCGGCTTACAACACGATAAAATACATTGAAATACAATAGCACATAATAAATTACCATTAAATACAAAAATACAAAAAATACATTGATTTACAAATATAAAATTAAAATTATCAGTATAAAATAAAAATATAGGAGGAGAAAGAGAAGGAAGAAGAAGTTGCCCAGGCCAGATCATATGTTTTAACAATTGAAATGATGTTTAAATAAAAAGGTCTTAGCCTGGCGCTGAAAAACCAGTAACGACGGTGCCAGGCGGACCTCTTTGGGGAGTGAAATATAAACCATGGTTGAAGTAAAGGCCTTTGATGCACCCCTGAGAGCAGTGCAGATGGGAACATTGAGGGGGGGTACAACTCCCTCCCCCCACACACACCCCACCACCACCTCCCTTTTTTCTGGCAGAGTTGGCTCTGGACACTGGAGAAAAGACTTGAGACTCAACTGGAAAGTTTCTTGCACTGACTTGAGACTGGATTTGGACTTGACTCAAGACTTGGAGTAAAGCACTCGAACACATCACTGCTCCGAGCTCATCGAAACTAGCGGCCTGCAGCCAATCCTGTGCCAGGCGGCTCCCATAGGCATTGTTTTTAATTGCTTGCTCTCTTTATGGCAGCCACACCTTACAGCGCTGGGTACTGCAAAGAGTGCAGCCCCAAATCTTGGTGCTGGATCTGAGAGGCTGAACCCGTTGGGCAAAATTGGGCCTCCTGGGGCTGCCTTGGGTCCCCCTTGCCCCCTGCATCTTTTCCCTGAGAGTTCGGTGGCTTCCCAGCTGGGGTGCCGTTCCCCACTGCCATTTTAAAAGATAGAACTCCTTCCCCGAAGGTTTGGTGGACGGCAATAACATTTTAAGCTAAAAGATGCTGGGGTAATTGGCCCTGTCCCTTTGCTTTGCCTTTCCCCATAGAATGCAGTCCCTGAGAGCATTTCCAAAATCCAGAGCACAGGCAGCACAAGGCTGAACACCCCTGCTTTGAAGAGCAGGTTACTCCGAGCCGCCTTTATGGTCCATAGAGAAGTGGAAAGCAGCCAAAGAAAGTTATTTCTTTAAAGAACCACTTAGTTCTGTTTTCTCCCCTGCTGTTACCTTTTTGCCCCATGATTCAGCAAAGGGTGGCCCCCGTCAGTGTGTATTATCTCCTCGGTGTTATCCTTATTTCTGAATAATTTGGTGCAGGATGGGGGGAAGTGGGTGGGTGTCTATCTAATTAATTAGAATGACCTGACATACTCCTGTTTGCAAGAGAAGATTTAATACAGCAGCAAAATCTAGCAGGAGACAAATTGCATTCGAATTAATCTTAGGGAGATAATTTGGGGCACATCAAGTTTGTTTAGGATCAATTTTAATAAGCTGAAATAAAGTCAACAGCGAGAGATCTCGGCAGCCAATCAGAGGCATCTTCCTGACAGCTGTTGAGGCCCGAGACTGACAGCTGCATAGGAAGCCGCAATTTGCCAAGCTGTGCTTTTGATTGGCTCAGACAATTAAAAGGTCGTCGTCCAGCCGAGCCAGTTAAGGTAGGAACGGTGAATAAATTATTGGATAAGCCATCTTTTTCTCGCTTATCCGAGCGCTGTGCCAAACTTTGCAAGCTTTGGGCATTGCTGTCAAAATGGCCATTTTGGGGGCTGCAAAAAATGCTAGAGCCCCCTCACCTATCTTCCTAGAGATGGGAAGGCATGGGAGAAAACTGGGAAGTAGCGGTGAGAGGGCCTGGAAGATTGAGGCAGAGCATGATTACCACTCGATGCTCCAAAAATCCCTAGGGAAAAAAGTCAGAATCCATCCCTGTTTTTCTGTTTCTTGGGATCCAGGAAATCTTGGCTCTTGTCCCCACTAAGCCACAAAGCTTGTTCTAGTCAGAGACCCTCAGCCTGATCTACCTTGTTGGGAGGATAAATCTGAGAGGGAGATGACGACGATTTACATGGCTTTGCATCCTTTGCAGGAAAAAAGGCAGAATATAAAATAGGCAGAATACAAAGGCAGGAAAAAAGCAGAATGAAAAATAGCAAATAATAAACCAACCTGTGCTTGGGGTCTTTGCATGCTCTACACTGCTATGGATGCTGTTATTTTTGGTAAAAAAAAAAGGTTTTAATTTTTTTGGGGGGTGGGGGCATCAGGTGGAGGTAGAGGCTGCACCAGGGGAAAGGTGGAAGAAGCAAGAAAAGGGTCAGGTAAGTCAGAATAAATCTGGGCTTCTCTGGGTGGCTTGCTTCGCAAAGAGCAGCATTGTGAGAGGTTCCCATTAAAGCGAAAGTGTATCAGGTGTAGGGATGTTTCATGGAGACCAAGGCCAAGCTCACCCACATGACTCCATCCTAGAACCTTTTGCATGGGCATGAAAGCTGACAGGGGAAAAATATGTATGGTATGCTCAAAAGCGCACTGGAGGAGAGCTTTGCGGGCCCCCGGACTGAGAGCAAGAGCAGCAAGTGGTTCCTGGATCCCATCCAGCCAGAACTTGCTCTGGAAGCAAAAATGAAGAAACTGCGGCTGCCTTACTTTGGATACATCATGAGAAAGCAAGAAGCAACCAAAGCTGAGGATAAACTTGCTAATGTTTGATGTTTCTGATCAGGGTTCTTGGGCTTCAACTCCCATCTGATGTTGCTAGGGCACACCTCCCATCACCCCGGCCAACATGGCCAATAGTCAGGGATGATGGAAGCTGTAATCTAGCAAAATCAGGATGGCCACAGATTCCCCACCCATGCCTCCTTTGTGCGAGGGTCATGGGAATGTCACCTCTGCTGTGTGTCATGGAGGAGCCAAGCAAGAATTCTTGACACTCCACAACAATGTTGTGAATGTGCCTAAAATGACCTCCAAGATTGCAAATGCCTCTGCCATGTCCCTTTGATCCAGAGCTCCCTACACCCTCGCACTGGCTCTCCAGGCCCCCTACACACTGAAGAGGCTTCTGGAAAAGACCTCTAATATATGCCCACAACCCAGAATAGTTGCAGGACTTCTGCCTGAAGAACAACATGGCGCCCTTCAGCCGCGTTGGGTGATGCCACCCCATGTGGGCTGGGAAACGCTGAGAGGTGCAGCCCACTTGAGCGAGTCGTCCTGCGGCTACAAGCTGCCCAGGGCCCCCCCCCTCTTCGAAAGGGCCGGCCTGGCTCATGTCGGGAGGCCGGCCTCCTTTCGCCTTCAGAGCCGCGTGTCATCAGCCCTTTCAGAATCTGCTATTGATCACTCCCTCCGGCCAGCTTTGTGCTCCTCGGATGCAGGAAAAGACAAAGCCGTCGTCTGCTCCTGCTCTTTGTGTCTTGCCCGCCCACCTGCCCCTCGGTGCAGTTGCGCAAGCTTCTTCCTCTGAGGACGCCTTTCATTTCCTTATCGGTACTCCCCCCGACAGGTTCCGGGGCGCCCGTGGTTAACCAGCCCCGCATGCATCCAGCTGGCCTTCAGATATGCTGATGGCTTCCTTTGGTATTGTTTGGGCAAATGACAGCCCCCCTCCCCCCGTTATTTGACTCCGATAATGTCCAACGAATATCTCACAGGTCAGGGATTGGATTTGTGGGGGGTGGAGAGGAGGGTTGGGGAAGGGATGAAAGTGTCAGGCGGATGAAAAGGTCAGACTGATGGCATCTGGTAGAATTTGCTTGACCCTGAGGGGACTGTTCATGCTAAGATAAGCAAGCTCCTAGCCCTCATGGCCATCTGGTGATGTCCTCCTTGGGAGGAAAGCTATGGCAAATCTAGGCAGCATACTAAAAAGCAGAGACATCACCCTGCTGACAAAAGTGTGTATAGTCAAGGCTATGGTTTTCCCAGTTGCAGTGTATGGCTGTGAAAGCTGGACCATAAGGAAGGCTGAGTGCCGAAGGATTGATGCCTTTGAATTGTGGTGCTGGAGGAGACCCCTGTGAGTCCCTTGGACTGCAAGGCAATCAAACCGGTCAGTCCTAGAGGAGATCAGCCCTGACTGCTCTTTAGAAGGCCAGATCCTGAAGGTGAAACTCAAATACTTTGGCCACCTAATGAGAAGGAAGGACTCCCTGGAGAAGAGCCTGATGCTGGGAACAATTGAGGGCAAAAGAAGGAGGGGACGGCAGAGGATGAGGTGGCTGGATGGGGTCACTGGGGCGGTGGGAGTGGGCTTGAGTGGCCTCCGGGGATGGTGGAGGACAGGAGAGCCTGGAGGAATGTTGTCCATGGGGTCGCGATGTGATTAGCAACAACAATCCTCATGGCTGCAAGAGAAAACTTGGAAACTTCCAAGAGGAAAATTGGGTGATGGCTTAGAAGTCTGAGTTATTATCTCAGCAGTTTGCCACAGGGGCACTGATGACTCCTGCCATTGACTCCTGGTGCGATGAGGGAAAAAAATATTTACTCAATTTATTTTGCGAAGTTATGGGATAGCGCCCTTCATTAGGTATTCCCAGGGCATACCCCCCCCCCTTTCGCTCACACTTGCAAGCAGACATGAATCAATAATAAAAGAGAAAAGGATGTGCATAATTTGCAGAAGAGTTCGGTATGAGCTTTCTTCTTGAGGAAAAGTTTGAGTTTCTTTGGGGGTAAAAAGCACACATTGCAGAGTTATCCCTGGCTTAATGCTTTCTACTAAGGCAAAAGCAAATATTTTTTATGTTAGGAAAAAAAAATAAAATTCCGGTTTGCCACCGAAGGCTACAAGGTGCAATGTGTCTTCTGAATAATCACATGCAGGATTTCTCTTCGAGATGGCAATCCTATCTTACTTACTGGGGAAGAACCCCCATTGAACTCCATGGGACTTAGTGCTAAGTAGACACGCATAGAATTGCACCGTAAGACTGCAGTCCTAAACACGCCAGGGGCCTGGCTGCATTGAGTGTAAGTGGGAGTCACTTCTTGGCAGGTTTAAACTGCTTTTCATCCCGAAATATCTGCCCCAGAAGCAACTCACAGCAGCAAAATAAAAGGAAAATGAGTGAAGAAAAAAAAGAGCAGCCCAAAGCAGCCCACATCAGCAAAAAAACCCAGACTGAAATAATGCAACCAGGAGAGCAAATTATCCAGTGTTAAAAGCCCACTGCAACAAGACATTCTGAATCATATTACATCTTGTTGCATCGCAACTGTCAAATGATGTCAAAGAACATCATCGGCTGTCCAATCTCATCTTGGCAAATATTCGAGTATTCAGGATATATTCTATACCTGCCACATCGGGAGAATTTAGGGCAAAGCTGGGCAATTGGTGGTCCTCCAGATGTTGCTGGGCTGCAGTGCCCACAAGCCCTAGCCAGTATAGCTGGTGGGTGGGGATGATAGGCATTGTAGTCCTGCATTGTTCTAGAGGTCCGCCAATTGCTTAGCCTGATTTCGGTGGAGTAGTTCTTCCCAACTTTATTCCCCACTCCCCTCTACCCTGCATTTGCCTTCCATGGCTGGCTTTTTAGGGGGTAGGTGGGGGTATACTCCTTGTTTCTTTTTAAGTCCACTTCTCTTGTCGTTCTTCTATACTCCTCACTAGTCAGACTTCACCTGGAATACTGTGTCCAGTTCCGGGCACCAAGAATTAAGAAAGATGCAGGTAAATTAGAAAGGGTCCAGTGGAGGGTAACAAAAATGACCCAGGGTTTGGAAACCCTGCCCTGTGAGGAGAGATGGAGAGAGCTGGGCATGTTCAGCCTTGGGAAGAGAAGACTGAGGGGGGACATGAGATCCCTCTATAGGTACCTCAAAGGCGGTCACAAAGAGGAAGGCCAAGATCTCTTCTTGCTGATCCCAGAGTGCAGGACACGGAATAATCCATTTAAGCTCTGACAGCCCAGATTCAGGTGGACATCAGGAAGAACTTCCTTGCAGTCAGAGCGATACGGCAGTGGGACCAGCTTCCTGGAGAGGTGGGGGGCTCTCCCACACTGGAGACACTCAAGGCAAAACTGGGCAGCCACCTGAGTGGGATGGTGTCACTTGGTGTCCTGCAATAGCAGGGGATGGACCTGATGGCCTTCATGGCCCCTTCCAGCTCTACTAATCTATGATTCCTTCTCCTTGATACTGATGCAGTTCATGACTCGAAGAGACCCTTTCTTCAATTCTAAAATCACCAGAAAAATAGAGCCACTGATATCATGGGCAAGATTTTTAGACGGCGAATGCCGTTCCAAGGCGTCCGCTGCTACTCGCTCACTGCTACTGCTGTTCTGTTGCATGTCCAGACAGATTCCTCCTTGCTCTCAGATCTGTCCAGTCGAGTTTTAAAATTCTCTGGCAACAAGTGACCTACAAGACCGTTTGCCCCTTTCGCATCCCTTGGTGCTAAACAGAAATGCATCTTTTGCTTTCCAAGGTCCTCTTAGCATTGGCCAAATCAGAAAGTGTCACTCTTACAGTCTCCTCTTAGGGATATAAAGAAGAATAAATGGAAGGGAAAGGCTTTTAACGTGGATGTAATGAAAGTCTCTTCCTCCTGTTATGAGGACTGGATCAAGATGTTGTTCTGCCTTAAGTGAAAGGAAAGATGGTGTTGTCTTCGCAGCTGTTGTACAGAAGGTGTCTGGTTGTTGACGGGAACTGGGTGTTATTCTCACATAACCCCAGTCCTCTACCAGCTTCACTGACTTCCCATCGAAGTCCGGGCTCAATTCAAGGTACTAGTTATCTCCTATAAAGCCCTTAACGGCTGGGGACCTGATTATCTAAAGGAGCGCTTGTGTCCATATATGCCCTCCCGCCCCCTGAGATCAGTGAAGGAGGCCCTTCTCCAAGAGCCCTCCGTGAAAGATATTAGGCGGGTGAGTACCCGGAGGAGGGCTTTTTCTGCAGTGACGCCCCATCTATGGAATGCACTCCCCAGAGAGGTCCACCTGGCGCCATCATTATTTGCTTTTTGGCGCCAGGCTAAGACTTTTTATTCAAACAATGTTTTAACAACTAGTAATAATATCTATAGGGATGCAGGTGGCGCAGTGGTTTAAACCGCTGTGCTGCTGGGCTGGTTGATCAAAAGGTCACCAGTTCGAATCTGCACAACGGGATGAGTTCTCGTTGCTCCGTCCCAACTCCTGCTGACCTTGCAGTTCGAAAGCATGCAAATACAAGTAGATGAAAAGGTGCCACTTCGGTGGGCAGGTAACAGCGTTCCGTGCACTTTGGTGTTTAGTCATGCCAGCCACATGAATATGGAGACTGTCTGCGGACAAACGCTGGCTCCCTCGGCCAGGAAACGGAGATGAGCACCACCCCCTAGAGTCAAGGGGAAACCTTTACCTTTTAATAATATCTATAGGTTTTAATTTTGCAGCCTGGGTGATTCTGGGTTTTTAATTGTATTATTATGTATTATGTATTATGTTTATTTATTTCATGTGAGCCATCCCGAGGCTATAAGCGATGGGACGGCATACAAAAACTCTAAATAAATAAATAAATGGATGATTCAGTTGTATCCCAACTCCGATGAGAGGACAGCAGACTTAGCGTGATCACTTGCACATGGCCGAAGTAGAGCAAACAGGTTCGCCCCCAAAGAGGAACACCTTCCTGCAAAAGGAAGGCAAAGTAGCACCTCCAAGAAGGCCAGGATGGAGGCAAGAAGGGAGAGGGCCTTCTCCGTGGTGGCCCCCGATTTTGGAATGATCTCCGCACTGAGGCCTGCCAGGCACAAACATTGGTATATTTTGACATCAGGTTAAGACTTCCTTCTTCTGCCAGACATGCGACGGCATATAATGGGACATGCCAGCTAACCAAATGCACCTAATTTTTATACAAATGGTTTCAATTTTTAAAATTGCTTTACATTTTGTACATCAGAAGTTTCATCCTGCATGTCATTGAATCAAATTATGGCATTGTATTTATGATTATCTATTCTATTATTGCTCTTGTTAGGAATTGCTGTGAACTCCACAGAGAGCTTTGGTTGTTGGGCAGTATGGAAATGAAATTAATAATAATTAATTACCCAAAGCAGTGAGTGTAGTGGTTAAGAGCATGGGACTGGGACTTAGGTGATCTGAGTTCTAATCCCCACTCAGCCCCATGGGTGAGTTTGGGCCAGTCACAGATTCTTAGCCCAGCCTACCTTGCAGGGTTGTTCTCACGGGGATAAGATTGAAAGCACAAGGAGGAGAAAGATGTAAGTCACTTTGAGTTCTTTATAAGAAAAAAGGCAGGATATAAATCTAATAAAAAGTAAAATAATAGTGATGGCAATTTGTATAACGTTTTCATATGCTAAGTCTATGCATATATTAAAATTTAGAGGCAAGAATGTCAATTTAAATAGAAATGTAATGCATCCCAGCTTTGTAGGAAGACCGACTGGATTGCTCATTCCACTGGATTGCTCATTCCACTGTCCAGATGCCGTTGATGGACAACGTCAGGGTCCCTTGCCTCTTCCTTCAGATGGTTCTTTGTCTTTAAACTGGAGTTTAAACTGGGTTGGCAAGCTTTTCAAACAGAGGACTGTCCTTTCTACTTGGCTACCCTAATCCACACTCGACACAGCAAGCTAGACTAGGAGGACCAGCCCGACTTGTGGCAGGTATAGCTCTCTCCTCCAGCAGAGGGCGACGGTGGAAGGGTCATGAGAACAGCTGGGCAGCTGCCCCTGCTGCACTCCAGCACCCATCTGCCCCAAGATAGGGCTGGCCTGGGCAAGAGAATGGGGAAATAGTCTGGGAGTGAGCAAAACTGGGGGCCCCAAGTTCCTCACCCCACTTGGAGGTGGCCCAATGGGGAGGGGGAGATTTTGCTGTGTGTTGTGCAGTTGCTTTGGTAACATGCTGGGGGTTCCTTTCAGAGAATAAGGAGTACGAAAACTGCACTGCCTGGTCCAACATTTGGATGAACGAATCAGTGAGTAAGAGAGGAGGACTGAGAGAAGAGAAATGGGCTGTGTCCATGGCGTCTTCCAACAATATCTTCTCCTTCTCCTTCCCCTTCCCCTTCCCCT
Source organism: Varanus komodoensis (assembly GCF_004798865.1). NCBI lineage: Eukaryota > Metazoa > Chordata > Lepidosauria > Squamata > Varanidae > Varanus > Varanus komodoensis. Next base: position 72,476,981 of record NW_025335268.1, on the reverse strand, counting down.
TCCTCCTCTTCCCGTCGTCATCGTCATTGTCATCATCATTTTCATACAGGTATGTGAGGGGGTGCCACACGGAGGTGGGGAGAGACCTGTTCTCCCCTGCAGAGGAAGGCAGGATGCGCTCCAACGGAGCAAAGCTCAGGGAACCCAGGTTGCATTTGGATGCCAGGAAGCCCTTCCTGACAGTCAGGACCCCGAGGGTGTGGAATGGGCTCCCACGAGAGGTCGTTGAGGCCCCATCGGTGTGGGTGTTCAAGGACAGGCTGGACGTCCACATGGTGGGCATGTCGTGAGCAGAGCCGGCTGGTGCCAGAGGTCAGACTAGATGGCCCGGGAGGCCCCTTCTGACTCGCTCTGTTTCTATGCATCATCATCATCGTCATCATCTTTATACCACCCAATACCCATAACTCTCCAGGAAGTTTACAACAAAACACAAAATGCAATAAAAACACAATAGAAAGGCCAGATAAGAATTACAGAAACTTTGCAGGGCTTCTCTGCCCATGCTCAGCAGAACGAATGGGCCATTTTGCAGAATGGGGTTCGGACGTGTGAGAAGTTCTCCAGCAGCTCAGGAAGAGCCGCTCCCCGCAACAGGAAAAGCTCAGAAAGTTGACGAAGGTGTTTTCTTCTCGGAAGTGTTGCCCTGCTTCTCCTTCGAGGCCCCCACTTCGCCCGCTTCCTTCTGCAGCGGTGACGACTTGACAGGGGTCGGGCACCTCGGGAGCAGGTGCCCAAGACGAGGACGTGGATCTGAGCGCCTGGCACCTGGGCGAGGTGTCAGAAGGGCCTAATCAGGTGAGGGGGGCTTTGCGGAGTTCGCTGACGACTCATCAGCAAGATGGGTCATTATCCCCGTCGTTGTGATCATCGCCACCTTCATCATGTCGCTGTGGCATTTAGCACACCGGGGAAATTGCGGGCTTTTGATTGAGGGTGCTTATGCGAGGAAGCCGGCGCAATGCAAACACAAGCTGTGCCGAAATAACTCGAGAAAAGTTTTGGGAAGACGGCACTCCAAAGGAGGGCCTTGGGAGAGCTGAGCGGAGGTGCCAACCCAGCCCTGGAATGGATCTTGGTCCAATTATGCAGTATTGCTTGGGATCGGGGTGCAAATATATGATTTTTTTTTAAATTTGTTGATGGGTTCGGCTTATTTCAATCAGCACCTAACTCCCCTGGGAACTGCCTTCCTTTTGTTTCCCTCTCTGTGTGAGGTGCTCACTTCCACTTTTGTCTCAGGACTGACATACTTTTCCTTTTCCGCTTTCCACTACATGGCCTCTAGGTGGAGCAATGCCCCACTGGGACAGCTAACATACGCAAGGAGAAAAAGCAGCATTTCCCCAGTTCTAAAATAATACTCCATTTGCCTCGTGACAACAACCCATGATCAGAGGCAGTGAATGGGGTCAGACAATGTGATTCAAGGGTTCAGTATGGACTGAGTGTGGGCTGCTGTTGCAATGTACTTATTGTGCTGCTTGAGTCAAGCTGTGATGGTGGATAACCCATCCATAAACCATGAGTTCTCTCCATGGGTGGTTTGTGGTTAAGAAGTCATGGCTAGGCAGCACAGCTGGGTTTTAGCAACACAGTTACCCCCATTTCAACAACAACCCATGATTTGGTGATAACCCACATACAACCCATATGGAACCTTTGAGAGTGGGTTAACATATTCTCTTAACCCAGACATGCCTAGTATCTGAGGTGGTATGCTGGCTGCTGGGGAACATGGGCAAGAGGATGCTGTGGGGACATGCTATCACTCTAGAAGTAGCTCAAAGGCGGTCACAAAGAGGAAGGTCAAGATCTCTTCTCACTGATACAGGAGTGTAGGACATAATCAACTCAGGTTGCGACAACCCAGATTCAGGCTGGACATCAGGAAGAGCTTCCTCACTGTCAGAGCAATAGGGCAGTGGGACCAGCTGCCTGGAGAGGTGGGGGGCTCTCCCACACTGGAGACATTCAAGGTGAAACTGGACAGCCATCTGAGTGGGATGGTGGTGGAACGGGGTGTCCTGCAACAGCAGGGGGTTGGACTGAATGGCCTTCATGGCCCCTTCCAGCTCTTCTATGATTCTAGGATTCCCACTGGGCTATGCCTGGCGACTGTGGGAGCTGAAAGCTGGACAAGGCAGCCTTTTAGCGCAGCTCCTCTTAGGTTCTTCCTTGATGCATGAAGGGCTCTTTGCTGCTTTCAGCTTCATGGGATCAATGCTGATCCCATGAATGCAAGTCTTCCAAGCTCAAGGGAGCACTTGGCAACATCCTGCAAAGCTCCCAGAGATGGCAAAGTTTGGTGAGACCAGCCAAAAGGGGAAGAAGACCACCGACGACCCCTCCCCACCATTCTCAAACAATCTTCTGCCACGGTGAAATTTTTGGCCTCCTGTAGGTGGCACCACAAGGTAGGATTTGAAGCCATTTCTTCCCAGACTTAGAAGCTTACTCTGATTTTTTGTTAAAAAATGAAAAAAAAAGGGGGGGGGGAATGAAGCTGGGAGACTGGCTGATTTATTTAACAAGCAAATCTGGCTTTTATCAACTTTAAATGCCAGGTTGCTTTATGGACCTGTGAAATGTTTAAAATTTAAATGCAAGAGGAGGGCTCTGGAACTGATTAAGAAGGCTCTTTCCCCCACCCCCTTCTTCTTTTTTATTTGTTTTCAATTGGCTTTTGCATATAGCAATTAGGGGCAATTGAGTCTTTTTAAAAAAGGGAAAGAAGGTTAGGAAAACCGAAAAAGGGAGCGGCCCCTCAGGCGTCCCTTCCTCGGGAATAATCCTATAACAGTTCTTCTCCACCTCTTACATTATATTCTCTTTAAAGCATGAAATAAGGGGATTTGCATGTTCTCTGTTGTATTTCCAGCCTATCATCAGACAAACAGTGGAGCAGAATCTAAGAAGCTGCTCAAATATTCACAGAGGCTGGTCTGCTGTCGTGGTTTCCCCCTCTCCTCACTGAGAAGGAACGAATCACATGGCAGGTGATTTCTCTTGCTATGCGTGACCCACTGGGCATTTTTTTGGAGGGGTGGCTGCCTGCATGCAGGGTAGCTCACTCCACAGAAGTGAATGGGGAAGTTCCAGCAGCCAGAGGCTCCCGATGTGAGCACTGACTCCTATGGAAAAGCCGGGAGGGGCTGTGGTTGAATGGCGGAACTCCAGGGTTGCACATGGCAGGTGTCAAGTTGCCATCCCTAACATGTCCAGGTTAGACTTAAGAAAGGATCTTGCCTGAGAACCAATAGTTGCCTTCCCCAATCCAGTACCTTCCAGGTGTGTTGGGTCTACAACTCCCAGAATCCTTTGGATCAAGGAAAAAGCCTCTGGCTCATTTCACCCAGCCGGGTCTCTGAAGCATTCCACTTCTCTGCACAGTCAGACGGAGGTTGGCTTCCTGCTTCACTCAACCAAATAACTCACAATGAAGTGCCCCAAAATGGAAGCCTTGGGCTGTGTCCTTGCATGTGCTTACCTGGGTGTAAGCCCCTTGCATGAAATGGGATTTACTTCTGAGTAGAAGTGCATGGGATTCTGCTGTTAGCCACGATAACAGCAATTTTTATAATGGTGTTCTGGGTCATGTGCAGATGGGGAAGTGAAGGGCAGGAGAGGCTGCCGAGGGAGCCAGAATGTTGACTGAATCCATCGCTAGGATGAGATTGGGACTGGGGAAAAGTCGTCCTCAAGTTCGGCCTCTTGGTGTTGTGCTGTGCAGGCAAGGAGAAAGATGGCTGCTCTTGGCACACATTCTCAAGGCCTGTCGAATGGAGCTCGAAGGAGGAGAAATTGCCCCAGGCCACCTCGGAATGTGGTCCAACTCCAGATGTTTTGTGAGCCGCCCCGAGGCTTCGGCGAATGGGGCGGCATAGAAATTTTCTAAATAAATAAATAAGGTCAGGCTCCCCAGGTGTGCAGGCAGCCTCTGCGAAGGACCGAGATGTGCAGCTACTGGGGAGGGAAGGGGCTGGAACAAGGGGGTTTCTCAGAGACAGGCAAGGTGAGCATGGCTTTGGACTGCATGAAGTGACATCAGCAGAGGAGGGTGGCCAATGGGAGGGTCTGCGTTCAGAGGGGGTTGCTCACTTCCAGAAGGCCCCTCCCAAAAGGATGGGGCCCAGACATACTCATCAGGAGAGCTCCTAGGAGTCAAGACCAGATTGGGTGCAGTGAGCCGCTCTGTGCATGCTCAGAGATTTATGGTGGGTGTTGGTGCTTCTGGAAATGCTTTCATTGTGCAAGAAAGACATGTGGCTTTGAACATGCGGAGGGAGGAAACTCAGCTCACGGCAGCCGACACCAGCTCATGCATTTCTGCATGGACAAGGCTTCAGTCTTCAGGCGAGACCTGGCTCAGCAGAAGCTAGCGCTGGTGTGTGGAACCCTTTGCTTCCAGGGGAGGTGAGGATGCTGCTTAGAAAGAGCAGGGGGCCCAGGGAAGGCAGCGGTGGTGCGGAGGGGGCCGGCGCCACGTCCGCAACCAAGCGCTCATCGGGGAAGCTGTACGTGCATTCGTGGGACGTTCAGTCTGAGGAGGTATAAACCCAGGTTTTCCCAGGTTCTCCAAATTCTGAGCTCATTCTGACTCCTGGCTGGGGGAGATTGTGGGCACCGTTTTCCTTCTGGCACAAAAAGTATCTGTATTTGCATGCATATTTTCCCCAATGTGTGTCTCACGTGCGTTTTAAAATGTACACCTTCTTCTCCAGGTGATCAATAGACTTGTTCACATTTTTCAATCTGATGCATCTATTTAGGCGCACTTTTTCAACTGAATGAAGTTTTCAAACACCCTCTTTGTTCTGCAGGTCACTTCACTGCCTTGGAAAGGTACCGACTTCAACCACAGACTGCAAAGGGGGCCGCGAGCATTTCTTGGAGGAGTGAAATTTGCTGGGTAAATTCTGGTTAAAGATGAACTGAATTTCTCACACATCCCTCATTCAGACAGTTGGAGGCAGTTCCTTTCTGCTGTTTTTCCTCCTCCTCCTCCTCCTCCTCCATCCATAGAAGGATGGAAGGTTAATTGTTTGGTTTTGTTTTGTCCATGATTTCTCATTGGTGAAAAGTCCCCCTGAATGTATCTTTGGGCGACATACAGGTATGTGAGGGGGTGTCAGACAGAGGTGGGGAGAGACCTGCTCTCCCCGGCAGAGGAAGGCAGGATGCGCTCCAATGGAGCAAAGCTCAGGGAGCCAAGGTTCCATTTGGATGCCAGGAAGCCCTTCCTGACAGTCAGGACCCCGAGGGTGTGGAATGGGCTTCCACGGAGGTCGTTGAGGCCCCATCAGTGGGGGTGTTCAAGGATAGGCTGGACGTGCACATGGTGGGCATGTCGTGAGCGGAGCTGGCTGGTGCCGGAGGTCAGACTAGGTGGCCCAGGAGACCCCTTCTGACTCGCTCTGTTTCTATGTTTCTATGCTTCCTACAGGAACAACAAGGGGAAAGAAGCAGTAAGATTCCTTGTGCCAGCCCCAATTTCAACAGCAGAGCATCCCTCTTCTCACACCTATTTGCATGATTATAATCCCCTGCACATTCCATGCTGGTCTGTCAAAAGGCATCCTGGCCTCTGATGAAAGTACTTGTGCAGCCAGTGACTTTCAGCCAGTTTTGCAGCAGTCAAAACACCGCCATGAACCACCGAGAGTCACTTTCTTTTGCTGTATGGGGGGAAATCAATACCAATGAAATATGCCCAGAAGGTGTGCAGAAAACACATCAGGCAACTGTAGGTTAGATGCAAGAGTGAGACCTCTACAAAGCAGCGAGCAGAGATACTGGGGGCTTGTCAGCACGTCGCAAGATGTACAGCACGGCGGTAAGCGGATCAGACTGAGCGGCCAAGGACAGAGACTCACACGGGCTTGGCCAACTGCAACTGGAAAGGGGAGATGGATGGTGGTCATTAAGCAACATCCCAGCTGTTCCTGCTGCTCGGTAGACTTGCAGAAAGAACCAGGAAGGACACCAGAACTCCCATGCTAGGTCAGCCCCATCCTCCTGGGAGGACGAAAGGCACGGTGCCTACCACCAGGGTCAGATAATAAACGCAACATGGCGTCGGGAGGCGGACAATCTGCTTTGAGCTGCGACTAATTCAGGATTGGACCCAGGTTTGGTAAGGCCTTGAGTGAGATATCCTCTGTTGGTCCCTGCCCGCCTGCCAATGGCCACCAGGAGGCCGATTGGGGTAGGCAGCTAAGTGGGGCACATGGAGAGTATTGTGTCTGGTTCTGATCATTCTCCTTTTGGGAAGACCCAGCCCAGCTGGTGCTGTCCTCCAGAAAGGACATGCAGGATTTGGGCGGTGGGGGGCGGGGCGGGGGGAGACCTAGACTCTCATGAGGACTATTTGAGAGAGCTGTGCATGGCGAGCCTGGAGAAAAGAAGACGAAGGGGAGATGCGATCGTGGTCTTTGAATATTGGAAAGGCCGGGATGCAGAAGAAGGAGCAGATTTGCCTGTACTCCAGAGGGCAGGGCTAGAGCCAACACAGATTCGGGCTGAGCATTAGAACACATTTCCTAGGCAGAGAGAGATGGTCAGGAATGGAACAAGACTGCCCTGAGGAGGGGTGGGTTTTCCTTCAACAAAGGTATTTCAGCCAGGGCTGGGCACCCATTTTCTAGAGGCAGTGAATCTTACTTTGTAGATGCAAGGCTTGTACTTCGTGACCTTCAAGGGCCCTTCCAGCTCTAAGATTCTACAGCGAGGGCTGCTAAACCACCTTCTCCTGAGAGCCAAAATTCAACTTCAGACAAGCTCCACAAATGTTACAAAAACACCAGCATATTCCCCCTTTAAAGCTCTTCCTACTGCCAATGAAGTCTTAGGAGATGCTTGTTGACCATTTGGCATGGGATTAAGTACACCAAAGTCAGCCAATTGCCCAAGGATTGGTGATTTGGGGAAAGGGTTGGAGCCATGGGGAGGAGGCATGGTTTTCTGGGGAACCCAAGATGGCTGGACTGGGACTCCCGGAGCCCAAGTTTGGCCACTGGCTGAAGATTCCCAACCCCTGTTACACAACTACGGCAATCTTTTTTCTCTTCTCTTCTCTTCTCTTCTCTTCTCTTCTCTTCTCTTCTCTTCTCTTCTCTCCCTGTTCCTCTTGTCTCTCCCTGCACAACACACGCACAGACAAACACGTATACGTAGTGAGAACATGGGAAAGCCCTGCTGTATCGGAACCCGGGTTTATCAAATCCGTCATTCTTTTCACACATTGCTCAACCAGCAGCTTGTGGGCAAACCAAACTCAGGACTTATGAAGCAGCACCCTCCCACCCATGTTCCCCAGCAGCTGGCATACATGGGCATACTGCCTCTGCTCCTGGAGGTAGCATAGGACCATGAGGACTAATAGCCTTAATAGCTTTGCTGCTAGAGATGACTGGATGGCCTGTAAATACAACAAAGGACTTTCTTGACATATACGTTTGTGCTTCTCTACATTTTTTAAATGTGGAAATATTTTTAGACGCACTTACAGCACTGGGTGTTTGTGGCAGCACCAACTGTCCTTCTGAGCTGTTGACCCCTAACTCCCATCATCCCCAGCAAGCATGGCCATCACGGAAGACTCATCCAGAAAAGAAAACCGTGGGATTGGACACTTCCAAATGGGCCTGCTGTGCATGGAGCAGTTTCCCTGAAAGGACCGGTATTACTCACACTCTGCTCTGTATCCACCACAGATATTTTTGCTGAACTCAGCAGAGATTTTCTTTCAACTGCTGTTTCGTTGATAACTCCATCCTTTCGCATTGGAGCTTCTTCTGTCCTCGGATTTTCCTCCCTCTGGTGGCAACTTTTTCAAAGGGTCAAAGGGGAGTTCCTGGGTTATTCAGAGGGTCCTTTGTCCTTCGGAGCTACAGCATTTCTGTTGTGTTTGCGTGTCAGAGGTATAAATCTTGCCAAGAGCCGCAGGATATGTCGACTTGAGTCATTGTTTAAAGTAATAGCTTTCATCACGACAGAATATTGGATTATTCCTTCCCACCCTTAGCAGCTTTCTCCAGATCTATCCAGCCTACAGATAGTCTGTCTTCCCTAAAGTCGTAAAATGGAGGCTTGCTCATTTGGTTATGCCAATTAATTGAGGGGCTCAGAGCTAAACTTGCCTAAGGGAACTGAACTTCAGTGAAAAGATGCCTGAAGTAAAATTCAACAAGCAGGTTCCTTGGCAATATTATGCAGGGAGTGTGTGCCAATTGCTCTGGACCATAATCCGGGTATTTTCTGCATATTCTTTGGGCTAGGTCCACTCTTAGCCGTGATGAGCAGGCCCACTGAAGTGAATGGGAATTAAGGTCAGCACAGCGGATTTGAGTCCCCCTGACTTCAGTAGGCCTTCTCTAGCCAGGATGAAGTCTAGACCCAATCTTTTCTCAGCCCTGGATGAGTTGCGGGATGAGTGCAGGCGGTGAACGGCTGTGGAACGGGGGCTTCCCGGTGCTCCAGGCAGTTTGGCACAGTGCTTTATGCCCCTCTGGTGCAGCCTGGTGGGGCTTCCAAGTGGATCGTGCCCCATGCCAATCTGTGACCAGGAGGGTTCCCATTTCAGCTTCTGGCCTCGGCTTTGGACCTCTGCTGCTCTGTGTTAATCCCACACGAGTTAACAGACAGACCAGATTTGGATTCAGCCGAAGTGGGCTGGCCCTGCTGTTCGGCGGAGTGAGGTCACCACCTCGGGGGGCAGGTGCGGAGGGGCAGCGGTGGCAGTGAGAGGTTGGGGGGCAGACCACGTGGCTTGCTGGTGCCCCCTCAGTTTGCTCGCCGCTTCCGGGCACTTTGGACGTCACTGTCTCCTCTTCATCACTGATGAAAGATCTGATGCCAGCTTGGCCAGTTCCTTCACCTTTGCAGGTGCTTCTGTGTGTGTGTGGGGGGGGGTATGTGGGGTGGAGGTGGCATTCTGTCCTTTGCCTGAGGGAGCAAATGTCGTGCCCCAAGTCCAACCCTATGCATATCCCATGCACTGGGAGCCAGCCTGGTGCGAAGGTTCAAGTCTTGGACGGGGCACCTGGCAGATCCAGGTTCTAGTTACCCTCAGCCATGGAGCTCATGGGTGGCTTGCTCAGCAAGTTCCTGGCCAAGAGGCTACTAGGACTCGGGTCCCCAAGCTCCAGCCTCTGTCCAGTGCTCTAACCACTACTCCACAGTGCCACGTCATGCTCAAACTTATTTTCAAAAGAGAAACTCTCACATATCCGTCTATCTAATTTCTGGTGTTTCTGCCCCCCTCCTTCTGTAAATGCAATCCAGGTGGCTTACAACTGACAAAAATGGTGATTAAACAATCTGAAACTAATTACAGCAAGTAGCTTTTTCTGCCGAACCCTTATTAAAAGCCGTATCCTGGGAAGTTCCTGGGGGACAGAACTGACTTTGCGATGCATCGAAAAGTGCGCAGATCAGAGTGCCTCTCTGTCATTGCAAGGAAGGGCGCTGCCAACAAGCCCAGGGTGGCCACGTGTAATGTGTGAACTCGCCTGACGGAAGCCATTCAGGCGTCCTCTTCAACAATGCCTTCCCTGAGTCCAGTTAGTCTTCTCTGGGTCTTTGAGCCAGCTCCTGTGACGCCGATCCGTCACTTGCTGCCCTGTATTTCCATGAGCAATTAAAAATGCTGGATTCTAACCTTTAAAGAGGATCTGGACTACCTTCTCCTGTTCCAACTTTCTCTCAAGAGGAAGCCATCAAAAGAGGGTCTTCTCATTTTTCTACCACTAAGGGCTTGAGAGCACAAAAAAGAAGGTCTTATCAGTGGTGGCCCCACATCTCTGACATCAACTTCCTTCAGAAGGTTGGGCCTATTATTCCTTTCAAAGCCCCGCTGGCTCATCTCTTTCCCCTGCCCTTCCCACAGTGTCTTGGGCTGCTGTGTCTTATTGGCAATATCTGCTTTTTCCGATCCATTAAATATCGGCAATCACCTTTTAATGCAGCCCCATGTCTTTTCTCGCATCTGTTCTGCGTGGTTTTTATCTTGTACACCACCTTCAGAGAATCCCACTCTTACATACAGGCTAGAAACAAATTTAAATCAATAATGCCTAGGGAATCTAACCATGTTATATCCAAATTCTACGGCAAGTCAAATAGCACGGTCTTTCTTGGAGGTCATGATCTCTCTCCAAGGGAACGGTTTGAGAACTGTTCGCAGAAAGTACCCTTGCCTGGCCTGTTGCCCTCCATGCTGGGCCCAGAATGTCTTTCCTAATGGAATTATTGCAGGGCTGGGTCGGACCGGGGGGTCGGGTAGCTGACGTTCCACCTGGTTCCTGCTCTCCTCTGCCATGAATTAAGAACAGACGTTTAATAACAGAAAGGCGTCCTGACGAGCATCTGTCTGCAGAGGTGAGTCACCTGCCCAGTGTCTCTCCTGGTTTTTCCCTGCACTGCCTTCTTCTCTTGCCAATTTGTTGAGTGTTTAATACTCTCCGGGGTTTTGCACATGGCTTTCATTTCTGTGAATGAAAACAAACGGCTGCGCGTGAGAGGTAGGAGATAAAAGAATAATAAGCGAGTTTTATACGCCACCTTTGAAAATCAAATAACAATATTAAAAAAGAGGCTTTGGGGCTCTCATCCATCCATCAGGAAATGTAAACGGCTTGAGTCATCACAAGCACACAGAGAGACGGACTTCATCTACTGCAGAGATAATACTTGCTTCAAGGAAAGGGTAATATTTGTTTCCCTTTTTTAAATAGGAAAAAATGTGCACAAAGAAATGAAGGTATTGTTGGAAGCCAGGCAGGGATTGATTTCTACCACCCCCCACTGCCCCTCCCCTTGCAGGGCTGCACTGCCGTGTTTTGTGCAAAGGAGGAGTTACAAGAATGGCAGGATTTAAACCTGAAGTGTAATTCGGAGCGATGCTGGGTTTGTTCAAGGAATACACGGGAAGCCGAATGCTGAGGTCTGGTTTTGAATGCAGTGGTTTCTCAACAAGGTCCTGGTTTTGAGAGCCAGTTGCATAAAATGTAGAAGGAGAGTGAATCGGAAGGGGTACCCTGGGCTATCTAGTCTGACCCCCGGCTCTAGCTGGCTCCGCTCACGACATGCCCACCATGAGCACGTCCAGCCTATCCTTGAACACCCGCACCGATGGGGCCTCAACCACCTCCGGGGGAAGCCCATTCCATACCCTGGGGGTCCCAACCCCTGGAAGTACTTCCTGGCAAAGCAGTCTTCTCCAGCTGTTGGGCTACAAAGCTCATCAGCACCAGCCTGCCTGATCAATGAACAAGGATTATGGATAAGAATGATTGATGCCTGATCAATGGACAAGGATTATGGATTATGGGATGGTGTAACATAACAGCAGGGGGTAGGACCTGATGGTCTTCATGGCCCCTTCCAACTCTACTATTCTATGATTCTATACTGACATGAGGCTGAGGAAAGCAATGCCATATGTGGTTCCTAGAGTTTACTCCAGTTAATCCAGGATGGTTGTACTGCAAGACTGGAACAACTGCGCTTGTAGAATGCTTCTGCAAAACTCTGAACTGCTCCTCTTTCAGCCGCAGAGTAGGTGGCTCGAGCAAGAAAGCCAAGTGGGATGGCTTTCTTGTCAGGGAGGCCAAAAACCTCCAGGCCACATTTCCAACGGTGAAGCAAACTCTTTCCTCCCACAGTAAGATTGTGATTAAGAATCCGAACAACGAAACAACGTCCTATCAACAGGCACATCTTTTGCATTCTGTCTAAGCTTACCTTACCCAATTTCATCTGTTGGTCATGAGTTTCTGATATACCACAGAGAAAGTGGAAAGGAGTTCCTTTCCTGATGATGGAGGGGTACAAATCAGGCACCACAATATGGCTAAAATTCTGCAACCAACTTTGCTTGGGAGTAAAAGCGTGGCGAGACGGATGGATTGGGCCAGGCAGCACACAGACTGCACCTTTCATACAAGTGTGTGAGGTGGGGAGTCGCTTGTTCAGATCTCTCCTCAGCCCTGAGCGTTGTCCTTGGATGAAAGTAAGCTGCTATTTTTTTCCCCAGCCTTGGACCCCAAGTATATCTTTATTTGAAGCTCTTATATCTTGTCCTTCCCTTAAAGCAGGAGCACAGAGAGATTTATAAATATAGATAACACAGATAGCAATAAAACCTAGTACCACATCACCATTGCAATAAAAGGGTTGAAATATGACCACAATCGTCTATCAGAGAAGCAAAACAATCAGGAGACGAGAGAAAACAAGAACGCTTTTACATTGAAAAACATTCTCAGCAGGGTCTAATCGCACTTCACTTGAGAAGGGACTCTACCACATGGGGGCGGCCACTGAGAAGGCCCCGTCCTGGTTCACAGAAATCCAAATGAGATTGAATCCGTAAGGATTTATCCAACATCCCTGAGCTGATGGAATCTGAAATAGCAGTCTTGCTTGAAGCTAATAAAGCCCATGTCCTGGCCGTGGCCTGGATGGAAGAAACCACTGGAAAAGCCCATCTTCCGATCCCTCTTGGGAAGGCAAGATCTGAATGAGGGAAATGCATTCTGTGGTCACAGCACTATTTCAAAGATATTCTGAATGGACAGCTAGTCCTTAAGAATAGCACATCATTCATGCTCGTCTTGCCAGCATTCCGTTCAATGAAGATATATGAGACAAACAGAAAACGTTTGCACGGATGGGAAGAAAAACAAGCCATCAACAGTTACCTTCTCTTGTATTTCCCAACAACACTCCAGATAGGCTAAGTTGGGACAAGGGAGAAGGTCTTTTTGATGGCTGCACCCAGGTTCTGGGACTCCCATCCCATGGACCCCCATCTCCCTTTCTCGTGAACAGCCTTCTGAAGGCTGGTCTTTAAGGAAGGCCTTTCGAAAAGACATTTTAACCCATTGCTTTTAAACAATCTCCATCTTTTTTATCTTCAGCATTTGAAATATTTTGATGGCTGTCCCACGTTTGTTCTATGCTTCTGTTTTCGAGTTCTACAGCATTTAGTTATTGCATTTCTATTTGGCCCAGTAGCTGAAGCCCTCTGGGCAAATCACGAAGCAAGACTCAGAACCAATAACATAGAGTTGCATAATAATAAAACAGACTTTAAAAACTTCAACAGAATCTAAAATAGACCAGAACTTGAATGAACACCAGAATTTATTTATTTATTTACTTTTCAATTTATATCCTGCCTTTTTCCTACAAAGGGCTCAAGGCAGCTTACATCATTCACCTCCTCTCTCTTATCCCCACAACAAACCTGTGAGGTGGGTTGGGCTGAGAGTCTGTGAGTGGCCCAAGGTCACCCAGTGGGCTCCATGACTGAGCGGGGACTCGAACCCGGATCTCCTGAGTTTGTTTATTTATTTATATTGCGATTTATAGCCTGCCTTTTTCCTACAAAGCGCTCAAGGCAGCTGACATCATTCTCCTCCTCCATCTTATCCCCACAACAACAGCAACCCTGCGAGGTAGGTTGGGCTGAGCGTCTGGGCCTGGCCCCAAGTCACCCAGTGGGCTCCATGGCTGAGCAGGGACTTGAACCCGGATCGCCTGAGTCCCAGCTCTGAACCATGACACCAAATAGGGGCAAGGCAAGGCTCCTTAAATGCATTAGAGGGACAGTCCGATGGACGCTTGACATCACCTGGAGGCCAAAGGATTGTTCCGGGTCCCTGCTTGGAGATCATGCGAACTTCTGAGCTGGGATTCCAGAGGCCGAGCCCCCACTCCACCCTGCCCCTTTGCAACAGGCATGGGAAACCCCCCACCAGTGCCCCTCTCTTGAGCTTGCAACTGGAGCTTGCAGGGGGGAATGGGCGCATGCTGGGGGGGGTGCTGGGGGGGTGCTGGGAGGAGGCTGGAGCTGTGGAGTCCTGCCAATGCCAAGCAACTCCCCTACCTTCTTCACTTTCTGCCTCCGGCCCTAAAGCCAGATGGCTCAGAAGAACCATCTAGAGAAGATGCAGGCAGAATTCACCATGGCCATCGTGCCTCGCTCGGGCCTTTGGGTGGCCGTACGTCTGGGAGCTTTCACACATCCGCTGGGCTGGGTGGCTGGGTAGGATAGAAGCTCTGCCTGCACGTGGGGTTGTTCTGTGCAGTCCAATGATCTCTGCCCTATTGTGACCCCATGACTGGAAGCCCCCCCAAAAGTCCTGTACATGCCATCCCTGTCCAGCTCCTCTAATCCAAGACTGCGGCTTCCTCGAGGGATTCAGTCCATCCCACACTTGGTCTTCCTCGTCTTCTTCTGCCTTTGGCTCTCCCTAATGCGATTGCCTTCTCCAGGGAGCTCTTTGCCCAAAGCACGACAGCCTCGCTTTTGCCATGTTGGCTTCGAGGGAAAGCTCTGGCTTGATTTGATCTAGGACCCCCTTTTTGTCTTTCTGGCCATCCAAGGTGCTTGCAAAGCTCCCCTCCAGCACATCCAGTTTCTTCTTGCCAGCTGCCTTCAAGGTCCAGCTTTCATGCACACAGCAATACGGCAGCGGGACCAGCTGCCCGGAGAGGCGGTGGGCTTCCCCACACTGGAGACATTCAAGGTGAAGCTGGGCAGCCCCCTGAGTGGGACGGTGTAACCTGGTGACCTGCACCAGCAGTGGGTGGACCGGATGGCCTTAGTGGCCCCTTCCAACTCTACTATCTTAGGATTCTATGGTGATTGAGAAACGAACCAAAACAAGAATGATTTTCTGCATTACATCGAAAAGTTAACTAAGGCGTCTTTAACCAGCAAGACCTGCTGACCACTCAGTCAGGGATCTGGAGTAACGGCTCTGGATGGAGGCATTGGGTAAGGAAAGCAGGATTCCTCTTGTTCTACTGTTACTTGTTGTCTGACATTTTACACTGAATTTTATTAATGATTGCACACCACCCAGAGAACTGGCTATTGGGTAGTATAGAAATAACATTACTCATTGTCATCTTTCTGGCCGTTTTAATGATAATTATTATTGTTATGGCAGTTATATTGATAGTATTCTCATGTGTATATTATCTTAAAGTTAGAGGGTTTTCCTCTGAACTTCAGAACTTAGAGATGTCAGAAAGGTTAAGGGGCTAGTTCATAAATACTAAAGGAACGCAGGTCCACCTGCCCAGCTTTCCATTTTGATTTCTTAGGCCCCTGTATGCTCAGCTCAGATTGTGAGCATTGCGTCAGTCGGTCTCTCGCATTTCCTGAAAAAGGCCCACTGAGAGATGTCCAGACCTCTGCCAGCTGTGGGCTCCCTAGATCCTGTAGCCCAGCTGAAGAGGCCTGCTCAAGGGCTAGAGCGCAGCAGTTGCAATCTCCCTCCCATAATTAAAGGACCAGGGGGAAAACACACCTCTCAGTCTCCACCAGGCAGTAAAATAAATGCAAAGTCAGTGCCAAGTGGCCTCTTCTGGGGAGGAGATTTCACAGGTGGGGTCCCACCATTGAGAAGGCCCCTTCCTTAGTAGCTAAATGGTGGCTTCTTAATGTCTCATGTGTGCTTAGAGAAGAAAGGGTTCTACAAACTCCCAGCATTGCCCAGTCGGCATATTGGGAGATGTAAGGCAGAAATGTAATAAATGTCATCAATAAACAAGCAGGCATAGACTTGTGCCCTAAGGCTGCTTTCAATATGCTATTCTACATGCTTTTGTTGTGATCTGCCTTTGACTCCCGGAAGGTGAGGCAGGTATAAATAAATAATTTTAAAATGCAGTGCAGTGCAAAATTGGTCACTGGTAGGGGTAGGGCACCCAGGTAAATTCACCTGTCCTGAGCAAGGACAGTGGCACTGTTTGACCTTGGATATAATTCTGATTTTCCTGTTTTAAAGCACTGGCATGGTTAGCACTTCTAGGAGGCAGTTCCTCTAGCGTAGGCTATACAAGCTGCATTTCTTTCTTTCTTTCTTTCTTTCTTTCTTTCTTTATTTATTTATTTATTTATTTATTTATTTATTTATTTATTTAAAGTTTTTATATGCCGTCCCCTTGCTATATAGCCTCGGGACGGCTCACAGAAATAAATAAATACAAAACAAATAACAATTACAATTAAAACCCGGAAACACACTGGCTGCACAATTAAAACCTATAATATTAAACACTATTAAAATATAGTTTGAATAAAAAGGTCTTGGCCTGATGCCGAAAAACAAATAATGACGGTGCCAGGCGGACCTCTCTGGGGAGCGCATTCCAGAGGTGGGGCGCCACCGCAGAGAAGGCCCTCCTCCGGGTACTTTGCCTCCTGATATCTCCCATGGAGGGCTCCCGGAGGGGGGCCTCTGCTGCCGATCTCAAGGGGCGGGAGGGCAAATATGGGCGCAGGCGCTCCTGTAGGTATCCAGCATTCTGTTCCTAATGTTGACCAGGGCTTTCTCGCAAAAGCAGTGCTAAAAAGATATAAAGGATCGTGCATTTCAGTTTTCTCTGTTTGTGATGCCATTTGAAGGAAGTACTTGAGGCTTGCAAGGGGTGGAGGGCAACACAGGCGGGGTGGCTGGGAGATATGCATGAAGGACAGTAACCCGTGTTTCTCATGGGTCAGAGATATTCCTAAATATCAGGGCAAAAGAAAGGGACAGCTAGCAGAATCCAGCATGCCACTGAAGCACTCTTCCCCAAAAGGGGGCCCCCTGGTTCTGCTGAACTATATCTCCAATCCCATGGTGGATGGGGATGATGGGAGTTGTAGTCTGACATACCAGGAGGCCACGAATTAGGGAAGCCTGTGGAATGGGCTTCCATGGGAGGTGGCTGAGGCCCCAGTGGTGAGGGTGTTCAAGGACAGGCTGGACATGCACCTGGTGGGCATGTCGTGAGCGGAGCCAGCTGGAGCTGGGGGTCAGACTAGATGGCCCGGGAGGCCCCTCCTGACTCGCTCTGTTTCTAAGATGTACATCTGCCTTCTGGGTCTCTGCTGGGTTATTTCCTAAGGCGTTGGCATCTCCAGTCTTTTGTATAGCTGCAACGTGTTTGCCAAAACTCCTATGCCTCTCTGGATTCTTTTCCAGTTCAGCATCAAAATTAAAAACACTAATTTCATGGGGGAAGGTGGGATGAGCATCCGCACAACCCTCTTCCCACTCACGCTTTTAACTTCTTAATCCAACATCCACATAGCCAATGTTACCTTTCAGCTTTTTAAATTCCGGGTCCTTTGGACCCAGAGAGAACTCAGCAGGCTTGTTCCGATGGTGGAAAGCGGGTGACTAGTGGCGGGCCAGGATCCTAGCTCAGATGCCTAAATCCTTTCCGAGCGAGTGCTGCAAACAGAAGGGATTCTCTTGTTCTCCGGTTCCAGCACTGGGCTTGTCCTCCATCTGCGCCTTCAGCTACGGCAGGCATACAAATGTGATAGATAGATAGATAGATAGATAGATCGGTGCCGAGCATCCACACACCCTCAGCTCTGGATGTTGTCAGTTTAAACTGATTTTGCTCCCCCCCCCCCGGGTTTTTGGAGTGCCTGGAGCAGGGCAGGTCCCAGGTTTTGAGTGCCACTGGGGGGGACACTCGCCAAGCCCCTTCCCTCAATCAGTTGACCTGCTCACCCCCTCTGTCACCCGCTGGCTTCCCTGGCAGGCCCAGAGCCAGGAGAGACGACGACTGTGGATCCTCACCAGAACCACCTTGTCTAGGACACAGAAGCACGTTAAGTTGCAATAGCGAAGGGGGCAACTCCAGCGGCCCCCTGCAGGGGCGCTGGTCCTCGGCTGGCATCCAGTCACGCCTTCCCCCGGCTCTGGCTATGCCTCTGTGTTCACTGGGGAAGCTGCTACAGAATGCGAGACATCTTTCTCTCTTCGGTGCAGGGGATCAGTCACGGAGCAAGGCGTGGGAGTAAATGCCCTTCTGGGAAGCTGTAAGAGGATTGGCAGAAGGCAGGCCCAGAGGGTTAGGGGCCGGTGGCTGCCGACACACGAGATTCTCGAGGAGGATTTCATGAAAGCAACACCCGCCCCCCCCCCCCGTGTCCTCCAGGGTCTCAGGCAGGGGCTTCCCTGGCTGTGTTTCAGACTAGTTTAGGAAAGGGCTTAAGAGGAGCTGCTACGGAGGGCCCCGGAGGTGAAAGGGACCTGGCTCGTTGTCCGAGACTGGGCTACCCAGGGAAGGGGAACCCCTCACCAGCTGGGCCAGGGTGGGCTTAATGTTCTGGGGTGGGGCAGCCAAGTTTGCTGGCTCTCCAAGAGAAGACTGCAAATATGGTTTGTTTGTAAAAACTCGTTGGAGGGCAGAGGAAATTTAGAGGGAAAGGGGGGAAATCGAGGATAACAAGGCTGATGACTACTAGTCCTGATGATTCTAGCCCACCCATGGCTGGTGCTCCCCTCATCAGCAGGGTGGAGTCTCCAGGCCAGATTCTCACCTGAGCCATAAACGGCTCTCCATGGTGCTGAACCAAGGCGGGAGGGATGGGGCCGAGCACCACGGAGAGCGCGGCAGAGGTCAGTCCAAAACTCAGTGTGGATACACCACCCCACTGACCGGGAGGCAGTGTGCCTACGGACACCCATGGGTGGGGAACAGGGGGGGCAGTTGTAGGTCTCCGGTGTGAACCGAGGGCTGGAGGAGGTGGCCGCTTGGGCCGACCCAGCACGGCTCCTCTTTTGCTCCCTGCGTAGGGCCCCCCTCCGCCCCTTCCCCAGCCCTGCGTAGCAGGTTATGCGCAGTGCTGCCCAAAAGTAGCGGAGCGGTTTGGGTGCGACACTCACCCGGGGAGCTCCACTGGGGGGGGGGGG